>NW_016690305.1:2586852-2604512 GCF_001604755.1 Lepidothrix coronata
ATGATTCTATGATTCTATGATTCTATTATTCTGTGATTCTATGATTCTGTGATTCTATGATTCCAACAGCCCTGAGCTGGGAAATCCCACCCTGCAGGAGCACAAAGCACCCCTCAGGCAGCTGCCAGACACCGGTTTGCCCTCAATTCCACCCAAAGCAGCAGTGATCTGCAGGGCTGTGAGGGATGGGTTGGCACTGAGTGAAGGACTAGATGTGATTAGTGGGGCAAAGAGGGGGAAAGGCAGCGGCACAAGGTCCCCCTGCCTCAAACAGGAGCCATGGGGGAGGAGAAGTCAAACAGCCCCTTTGTGCCCTATTTAACTGTTCCTAAATGTTGCAGGAGCGTGTTAATGAGATTCCAGCAGGCAGACATCCCCAGGAAAAGGCTCTTATTTGATCACCAGGCCCAGCTGCCAAGCCTGACCTTGGAAAAACGAGGAATATTTTATTAATTGAGGTCTTCCACATTTTTAAAAAAGGCCCAACTTTCCAGCAAAGGAAGCCCTTTGAGTCTTCCATCTGCTTTTGTGAGCCTGCTGGGTGAAGTGCAGCAATTAAAAGCACTTTGAGGAGACAAAGAGTGTTTTAACTGGCTGTGGGGAGCTTGGGAGGGTGGAATGGGGGGAAAAATGGGGGAGAAAAGGGAACAGCTCTTCATTAGCAGCTGCTGCTTCCCCCGGGGGGGGGGGTCACACACCCCTCAGGATGGCAGTGCCAAGGAGGGAACTCCTTGCTGGAGAAGGCATGTTCCTCCCTGGAGCAGCAGGATCCTCCTGAGGCAGTTTTTGAGCAGTTTTGCTGGTTTTAGCAAAGAAGCTGTTGCAGGGAATGAGCCAGTAAGACACTGGGGTAGGACAAGGGCAGCCCAGCACGGGGTGTCCAGAGGTGTTTAATGCTAATTGTGCTGGTGGTGATTAACTGCTGCCACAGGCAAAACCTCTCTGTGTCCCGGTCCCTCCCTCTCCAAGGAACCTGGTTCACAGAACTGGCATCTCCAGAGGGGTTTGGGCCCCTCCAGCCCAGAGTTTCAGAGGAGTTCTGGGGACATCACAGAGCCAGGTGGCCAAAGCCCACCAGGAACTCAAATCAGATGTTGAGCTCGGCTTTAGAGATCTCCTGTGGGAAAACAAAGCGGGACTTGATCTCCAGTCAGGTGAGGGGGGTCTTCCCAACCTCGAGGCACCTCGTGGGTGTGAAAGCACTGCTTGGTGTGTTGAGACAACCACACCTAAAAACCAATTTACATAAATAATGTTCAGTATTTGGAAGAGACAAGAAGAAGATGGAGCAGAACACGCTCTCCTTGTGCCCAGAGGGAATGGGCTGTGGGAGTCTGGCCCCAGGGCTGCAGCTCCATCCTCTTTCCCTGTGTCCATTCCCAGCTCCACACCAGGGAAGATACGAGGGAAAAATGTTTACAGGGAGGGTGGGGAGGCCCTGGTACAGATTGCCCAGAGAAGCTGTGGCTGCCCCAGCCCTGGAAGCGTCCAAGGCCAGGTTGGGAAGCCTGGGCTAGTGGAAGGTGCCCCTGCCCACGGTGGGGGTGGAAGGAGATGGGTTTTAAGGTCCCTCCCAATCCTCGTGGAAATGACCTGTTTTAAATTAAAGGTGTGGAAGGTGAGTGCTGGTGGGGTCTACATGACAGGGCAAGGCAGAGCCCTGGGTAGGAAAGCAAACCTGTGGTCGGGGCTGTGGGAACACCGGGCACATTCCAGGGAGGGAAAATTCACCTTTCAGCAAAGGCCAGTTGACAAAGAAGCTTTTGAACACCAGCAATAAAATGAGAGGGCACAACAAGTCAGCAAAGGGCTGTTCTGGAGCCCAAGGAAGGGAGGTTTGAACCTCCCACTGCCCGCAGCAGGTCCTCCCAGACTGCACCTGGAGACTCCAGCGCTCCCAACAAATCCATCGTAAGAAAACACAGGCACGTCCCAGCCGTGTTTATTGGCCCAGATAATCCATAGCCCTTTCCTCGGAAAAAAACCCCATAATCCTCTCCCCTCCTTTCCCTATTAGCAGTGTGCAGAGCTCCATTCCCTAATCCCAAAGCTCTGAAGGTGCTGCTGGGGCTCAGCACGGGTGGTGCCCGCCGGGGCCCTGTGCAGCCGGCGATAAGTGGATTCCTCCTCATCCCTCCTCAGATGTGCTAAAAGAAGGGGGGAAAAGGGGGGAAAAAAATAAAAAAGGAGGTGAAGGGGAAAGGAAAAGCACAGCAAACCAAGCAAATGAAAAGCATTTCGTTCCTCTCAGCAGCTGGAGGCAGAGGCAGATAAGTGAGCGCTGGCTCCACTCCAGCGTCACGTTTTCCCCGAATGAGGAGCAGGTGGGAGTGGGAGCAGCTTTCCAGCCAAACCTTGTGCCCCAGCAAAAACCTGTGAGGTGGGAAGATCCTTTTTGAAGGTGATTAATGGCAGGGAACTCCTGGGAGGAATTTCAGCTGTCAGGGGCGATGGATGGAACGGTATTTACCTTCCAACAAATTGGAGATGATTTCCCCATCTTTCCTCCGGTGCTGTTGTTCATGAACGGGTGTCTGGGCAGGGACCAGGATCCCAATGCACAGGAGAAAGGTGTCTCTGCCACCCAGGGCTTTGCTTCAAAGCAGCTGGAAGGAGCAGGAGGGGATTCCTGCCTCCCAAACGTTATGATTTGCATCAAGAGAATGATGCCGAATGTGTGACTTTCTGAAGCCCAACACTGGCAGGGTCAGCAGGGAATTCCTGCCCCCCCAAAAAAGTGAAGATTTACATCAAGAGGTGTGGCTTTTGGAAGCTCAGCACTGAGAGGTGCTGGGAGGGCACTTTGGCCTCAGGAATGGAGCCAACTCTTCCCCTCCTCACACCCTGGAATGTTCAGAAGGAGCTGAAGTTCTCGCTCAGGGCTGTCCCAGCCCTGCCTTGGCCAGGAGACAACAGACAAAGGAGAACCTCCTGGTTCCAGACTGAGCCACACAATGTCTGAGGTGGAAGAGAGACCCCAAATCTGCATTTCCCTCTTCTCTTTCCAATCACTTCCCTTCTTTCTGCTGTCTCCAAACACTCCATATAACTCTTCCAAGGAGCTGCTGTCACAGGAGTCACACCCAGGGCATAAAACCAGCACTGAGGTCAGCACAACGCCTCCCAACCCCTTCCCACCTGGATACGCCTCTGAGATGGCACCTGGATACACCTCTGGGATGGCACCTGCCTGTCTGAGCCCTCAGTGCCCAGGGCAGGATCTTCTGCCCCAGGAAAGGTTGTTTTTTTTCCCCCTAAATTCACAGTGCATAACTCTCACACATTCCAAGGGCCCTGCCAGAGTGATGACACTGGATGGAGCCCAGCAGAAGAATGGATGGACACCCAAAGGGCATCAACCCTCATGGGAAAACAACTTATTCAACTCCAGTCAGAAGGACTTACACAGAAATATCCTCGTAGTGCCAGGACTAAGGCTCTGAGTTAAGCTTTAGCTTTGCTTTGCTCTGGGTGTTGAGGGAAAGTCCTGAGGCCAAAACCAAGGGAGGGAACCTCAAATGTGCATGGAAGGAGGGAGGCTGTGAAAAAACAAGGAATCATTATCCACAAAGCTTTAAAAGCCCAGATAATACCTTGGATTTTTCCCTCACCCCACGCCTTGTTTTTCCACAGGTTCCCTCGAGCCAGCACAGCCTTGCTGGAATTATTCCTGGTCCTTTCCCAGTGGTTTGTAGCACCACTGGGACACTTTGGTGGGATTGGAATTAGAACCAGTGCAGCCCTGTAATGGCCACTATCACCCCTGCAGAGGGGGTGTAAACAGCTTTTCCAGCCTCCCTCAGCTCCCTGTTTCCACATTTCCAGTTTCTGCTGCCAGCCCTGGGGGCACAGACACTTTCCCCTTGCTCAGCCCACTGAAGGTCAGGAAACAGTGTGGAATAGCCCAGAGACTGGAGGTAAAATCCCAGGAGAATGATTGCTGCTCGTGGGAAAGGTGAAAGGAAGGGTCACTCTGCCAATAGTGTGGAAAGGGCAGGGGGTTGATTTAAAGAGGGAAAAAGATGGAAGGAGACAAGGAAGATCTTTTTCCTCCTTTCACTGAGCTCTGTGGCTCTCTGACAAACCCAGCTCCAAAAATGCTGAGGATTTCAACCCCCAGCAGGAGATTTTCTCTGTCTGAGGTTCTTCCATGGCTGTCACAGGCTGCCCAGCCAGGCAGGAAAACTTGGGATCTTCCCCTTCCCTTACTGCTCTGTTCTGGGCAAAGGAAATATGGGAATGCTGCTGGGACTGAGAGCCTTTAAAGGTTGTGGATGGAGAGAGAGCATGGAGGGCATGGAGGGCATGGAGAGCATGGAGGGTATGGAGGGTATAGAGGGTATGGAGGGCATGGAGGGCATGGAGGGTATGGAGCAGATGGAGTGATGCTCTGCCCACCCCAGCAGCTCCCTGGAAGCAGCCTGGATGCTCTGCCATGAGCCATTGGAGGGACTGATTCCCACTGAAAGGGGATCCCACTGATCCCACTGATTCCCACGGAAAGGATATTTAAGGAAGGAAAGTGCTTGGTGATGGAGGAAAACAAATGGTCCACGGGGCTGATGGGCCACCCAGGACCCTGGAGAAGAGATTGGAGAAGCAGGAACAACAGAGGAGGGATTGTGGGCTTTCAGTGCCTGAAAGGGGCTTGCAGGGGACATGGAGAAGAACAGTTTACAAGGACATGGAGTGGTAGGACAAGGGGGAATGGCTTCAGTTCCCTCAAAGGTAGATATTGAGAATAAATCCTTCCCTGGGAGGGTGGGGAGGCCCTGGCACAGGTTGCCCAGAGAAGCTGTGGCTGCCCCTGGATCCCTGGAAGTGTCCAAGGCCAGGTTGGATGGGGCTTGGAGCAACCTGGGCTAGTGAAAGATGTCCCTGCCCATGGTGGGGGGGGACTGGATGATCTTTAGGGTCCCTTCTAACCCAAACCATTCCATGATAACTAAAAGAGAACATTTGTTGCAAGGAAAACAGCTGGGCTTGTGTGCACTGGGGTGTTTCTGTCGCTGCCTGCACATGTGAATGTTCTTGGCAAACACGAGGACATCCAAGTGTGGAGAGACCCCGAGTGTGCAGCCCCCTAAAGCCCCAGGTAACTTTCAGGACATGTATTTACCTCTCAGAACATGTCTTTACCTCTCAGAACATGTATTTACCTCTCAGAACATGTATTTAACTTTCAGGACATGTGTTTAACTCCCAGCACAACCCCCAGCCTGGGTTGGTGTGAGCCCAGCTCACGTTTCAAATGAACCATGTGGTTAAGCCCAAGCTGAAGGAAAATCCATCCTGACCCCCTGGATTGGGGAATAAGAGTCCTGAGGTCTGTCTGAGCCCAATCCCTTGGCCCTGGAAGCCCTGGCTGCAGCAGGATGTGCTGGTAGAGGAGAGCTGTGGAAACCATCCCTGAGACCCTTCCCAGAGCAGTGAGGGTTTCCAGGGCTGCTCAGGGGGGTGGATCTCATGGATAACTCAGGGAATTGTTTAACTTTCTGGCTTTGGCCTGGAAGTGCAGATTCCACAGAAACTCTTGATTTTGATGTGCAGGTTTCCCAAAGCCTGAGTGATGAAGATGAGGAAAAGGCAGATCAAGGAATGCTGGAGGGATGATGGGAAAGGCTGACTCCAGCTCTCCCTGAATCCCTGCCTGAGGCATGGGAAGGTGCAGTTACTCCTCTCAGCCTCCTCTGCTGGGGCTCTCCTGCTTTCTCCACCCCATTAAAGGTGGGAGGCAGGGAGGGAGGAGGATGAAGGAAGCTCCTGCCCCCGGAGATGGGATGTAAGGACTGATGTGGCTCCTTCTCACACAGGTCCTGGTTCCAAGTTAAACACATCAGCTGCAGCCTCTCCATGACTTCTCTGGGCAGGGGGTTTCCCCAGGGTGCTTTCCCACCTCTTGTTGAACGTGAAAGCTTTTGCAAGGCCTGATATTCCAGTGCAGAGGAAATGCCAAAGCCATGAGACGTTTTGCAACCCCCCAAATCCCGTTCCTCACCCAGCCCCTTCTTCACAATATCCCAGAGGGACGCTTAGGAGCAGCTGAGCTGTGCCATGGGCTGCCTTTATCCCTGGAATGCTGCTGCCCCAGAGATCCACACCAGCATCTTACAGGAAGTCTAAATTAGTCCAAAATTAATTCAGCAGTGCTCAGGATGAAGTGAAACCTCTCTGTTCAGTCTGGGCCCTGAGTGCAGCCAGGCTTTCCCTGCCTGCTCAGCTTTTCCTGCCCAGCTTTCCCTGCCCAGCTTTCCCTGACTCCTGGCTTTCCACTCTCCATCACTTCCCCATCTTCCCTGCTCCCACATTTTCCTCTCCAGCCCGGAGGTGCAGCTCGGGAAGGGAATCCCTACCCGGGGGTGGAGGGGTGTAATTTATAATTCCAGGGGAGGTGCCTTTTGGGCGGGAGGGGGAAGAGCAGGGGAGAAGGAGCCATCCATGGCAGCTCCATCCCTTCCCCCCTGCCGTTGCCATGGTGACGCTGCGGTGGGGACACATCCCTTTCCGGGCTGCCTCCCAAAGCCGGGATGCAGGGGGGCTGCCCCTGGGAAACGGAGCCTTTCCGTGCCCTGAGCTCTTTAAAATTCCCCCCGGCCGCCTGTGAGCAGGTCATTGTCTCCCGAGTCAGGTAGAAACCCTTCCCTCCCCCTCCCTTCCCGCAGCAATCTGGAGATAAAGTTCCCATTCCGGAGCAGCAGCCGCAGGGAAGGAGCCCGTCCTAAGCCATTCCCGGCGACTTTGCCAACGTGATAATATTGTCCTTCATCAGCCGCAGGATTAAGGAGCAGGACAGAGCACGCGGCGCTGTGGATTAATGCCTTCATTTTTCAAGGTCAAACACGGAGTTTGTGGGCTGAGATTTCCAGCGGTTCCTTATCCAGGTGCACAAAGCTGGAGCACTCAGTGTTTCCATAGATCTCCATCCCTTTTTCCATGCAAGTCATTAAATTCCTGTCCTCCCCCCCCCCCCTTCCCCTTGCAGCTCCTCCTGGCTCTTGGAGCAGGTGGGAGCACTGGGTGGCACAGGGGAACAAATCCAAGGGGTTGGGAAGTGGGGAAGAATGTTTCTGGAGAGGAAAGGAAAATATCTGGGCCAACAAATTCTCCCTCTTATGGTTTCTGTTAACTCGCTGAAACCGAGCAAGGCACTTCAGGGGTTGTTTGTGGTTATATTTTCCAGTGTGTCTAAACAAATAACTTGCTTTTCAAAACACAAACATGTGAAGTGGCAGAAGTTTTGGCTTTCTACTCGTTTGTTTAACAGCAAAACTACTGCTGCTGTGAAAACAGTTATTGCAACTACTTCTGCCTGGTGGGAAAAGACAAAGTGCTTTCAAAAGGGAGAAGAAAAGGAAGGTTTCTACCCGGGGAAGGGTGAAAACAAGGTGTGGAAGGGAGTAAATGAAGCTTTTCTGCTCATCATAGAATGGTTAAGGTCTGAAAAACCCTCCAAGATCATCAGTCCCACCTGTCACCCATCCCCACCTTGTCACTGAGTGCAACATCCAGTCATTCCTTGGACATCTCCAGGGATGGGGACTCCAAACCTCCCTGGGCAGCCCCTGCCAATGCCTGACAGCCCTTTCCAGGAAGAAATTCCTCCTGATGTCCAACCTGTACCTCCCCTGGCACAGTCTGAGGCCGTTCCCTCTCCTCCTGTCCCTTGTTCCCTGGGAGCAGAGCCCGACCCCCCCTGGCTCCCCCCTTCTGTCAGGGAGTTGCAGAGCCAGAAGGTCCCCCCTGAGCCTCCTAAAGTTCCAAAATATCTCTGGGCACAACTTTGCTGCTGCAGGAGCTTCCCATTGCTCAGAGCCACCTCTCAAATTCCTTCACACAGAGACACAGTGGATCCAGCAGAGAGATCCAGCGGAGCAGGGACCCAACCACAGGGCACTGGCATCCAATGGAAAAGCAGGAATGAGGGGTTTAAAGAAGTTTGGAGATGTTTCTGAAGTTAGGACAGACTTTGGTGACCGTGCACAGCCTGTTCCCACCGGGTCGATCTTGGGAAAGGTTCTTCTGCTAAAGCCTTAGAGGATAATTGAACCCCATCTATTAACCAGGAATTCTATCCCACCATCGCTGCTCTGAAGGATAAATGGGAGCCTTGTTCCCATTCCTAGAGGATAGAATTTAGACAGACATGAATAAACACCTCTCAAACCTTCCCTTCCCTCCCTTTTGGAGGAAGCTGCTGGGAAAGAGAGGGGTCACAGCTCAGTCTCCAGGCTCAAGCTGGGGGAGCACGGAGTGACAAAGTGAAGGTGCTCAGAGGAGGGAGAAGGAGAAGTTTCTCTACCGGGAGAGGATGGCTCTGAGGAAAAAAACAGAGTGTTTCTAAGCTGGATAACAAGGATTTCCCAAAACAGCCAAGCAACAATCCCTGGAGTGGGAATTCCAGGCGAGGATCTCCCCTCTCCTGCCACCAGCTCGGAGTTGTCCTTTGCTGCAGGGAGCAGAGGACAGAGAGTGCCTGTGCTGCTCTGGCTGCAGAAAGCACAGAAAGCCTTTCCAGGCTCTGTATCCTCACAAGAGCAGAAGTCCCTGCCTGTACATTTGTGCAAATAATAAATATTTGCCTGGCCACGGTTGGATTGAATCCTGAGCAGGCGTTTGTGGAGCCTTTGTTTACCCTGCTCAGCTCAGTGTAACCAGCACTGGCTGCTGAGCCCTGACCCAGCTCAGCAGCACCAGCAAACACAGAGAATTTACAGCTGGGGCTTTTCCCTCACCCTTGGAAAGGCTGCTTTGCACAGAATGACTTATCCACGGCTGATGGATCCACCAGCAGTAGGAAAAGTCGGGATGCTGCTGCTGATGTCTTCATTTTATACAGCTCTGTCCATCCAAATGTTCCCAGGCACTTCACAGATCTTTTCCTACGTAGGGATCACTTCCACTAATGTGGGTAATGACTGGAGATACGAAAGATAAGTGGGCAGATAAAGGTAAGGCACAATTTTTAAGAAGAAACACAGTATTTTTTATTTTCCCTGAGGTGGGGGAAAACCAGCTGGAACAGCTTTTTGTGGCTCTCCACTTTCCCTCTCCTCCAGGGTTCCAACCCATTTGCTCTGGGTTTTACAGCCATGGAAATGACTGCACCATGTTCTTTACTAATGCTCCCTTTGAATATCACATTGCCTGGGGAGCATTGCCTTTTAATCTCCAAGAGCTGGGAGAACACCTGACATTCCAGGGAGATGTTAGGCCTTCGGAGAAAGGGGTGATCCTTCCTCAGCTCTGCTTGGTGAAAACCTTCAAATAAAAATAAAACCCCCCCAGCCCTTTCATAAATCAAGTTCTCTCCAAACGCTCGTTGCTCTGGCAGCCCTTGGAAGGCAGCACTGGGAGAATGAGAATCATGGAATTATTCATATTGGAAAAGACCTTCAAGATCATCAGCCTGGGGAGGAGAAGCTTTGGGGTGACCTAATTGTGGCCTTCCAGTGCCTGGAGGGAGCTACAGGAAAGGTGGAGAGAGACTATTTCCAAGGGCCTGGAGTGGCAGGATGAGGGGGAATGGCTTCCCACTGCCAGAGGGCAGGGTTGGATGGGATATTGGGAAGGAATCCTTCCCTGGGAGGGTAGGGAGGCCCTGGCACAGGTTGCCCAGAAAAGCTGTGACTGCCCCTGGATCCCTGGAAGTGTCCAAGGCCAGGTTGGACGGGGCTTGGAGCCACCTGGGCTGGTGGGAGGTGTCCCTGCCCATGGCAGGGGGTGGCACTGGATGAGCTTTAAGGTCCCTTCCAACCCAAAACCATCCTGTGATCAAGTCCAACCCCTGTCTGAACACCCCCGTGCCCACCAAACCACAGCACCAGGGGCCACATCAACTAATTTTTTGACCCCTTCAGAAGATCTGATGATGTGAAGCTCATGGAACGCAGGCGATCCCAACCCCGGTGTTCACCTCCACGCCTCCTGATTCCAGGAGCAGCTCCAGTAACCTGCTGGAACAAGGCAGGATTTTGGTGTGTTATGCACAGTTTGGTCTCACAGCTGGGATGTGCTGCTGGGATGGTGTTCTCCACGTTCTCCTCGTGGAGAGGAAACAGCTCCACACCCAGGGAGGACGTGCACAAGACAGACTGGCTGACTCTGGGTCACCTTTTCTGGGCCAGCATTCCTGCAAGGCTCAAGACTCCAAGAGATATCCCTCATCTCAGGAAGGTTTGCATCCCACCATGAAAACTTTCCAGGAGTTTCCCAGTCCTTGCTGCTGAGTCCCTGAGCACCTTTGTAGGATTTCCAGCACCCACATCCAGGAGACAGCACAGCTCCCAGAATCCCAAACCCTGAGATGAACAGAAGAGCAGCAACATCCCTGTTTAACAGTGTTTGGCCACGGCATCAGAGCAAATATGTGGGATCCGCACATGACTGATGGAGTCTGGAGATGGAAAGAGCTGCATTGCATCTGCTAGAAGACATCTGTCCACCCCCCCCAGCAGAAGCTGTGGTGGGATATCTTGTTCCAGACAACTGGCCCTGCCAGATCCTGACATCTGCTCCCACATACCTGCAGATCCCAGAGCATTGGGAAGAGCTGCTCAGCTGCCCAGCCAGGGAAAAGCAGCAGCAGCAGCAGGGCTGTGAGAGCAACAGCAGCTTCAAAGAAATAATGGCCCCATTTCTCTCGGTGGAAATTTGGAGAGCAACTAAGAGTGATGGCAGCCATCAGCTGGAAGTGGGAGCAGGTGGACTAACGACTTGTCCTAGCAAAATTCCAACCCTTTTTTTATTTATGGACCAAATGCAGCGCTGGCATTTGCTCCCACTCGAGGGGCAGCTCTGCTTCCTCGTGTCCAGCATCCCAACCAGCCCCCAGGTGGTCTGAGAAGTGCTCTCAGTTCCTGCTGGGAGGCAGGAAGGGATCTGTGGCTGCTGCAGCTGCCTGGGGTGGTTTCTTACCCCACATATTTATGAGGGATTAACTGCTGTTTATCCCACTGTTTGGGCCAGCCTGGCTCTCTCTTACATCAGGAGAAAGGCACGAAGATCCCACCAGGGGTTTGTCCCCAATTTTGGGAAGGCACAGCCCTGGTGCTCAGATTCCTGCTGCTTCCTTCTCCATGAGGGAACAACTTAGTTCTTCCTCCCAGGAGGCACAGGGAGAGAAACACTTGCAGAATATGTATTTTCCATGGATTCAGGTGCCCTCGCTGGGTCTCTTCCGAGCTGGATCAAAGGGAGGAGGCCACGAAATATTCCCCCCCCCCTCAGACTGGAAACACAGAGACATCCAAGTGCTGCAGCCAAACTCCAGCAGGTCCTTTAGGAATGATGCCACCAAATCCCAGTGATGCTGCCTGGGCCTGCCTCCCCTTTTCCCATGTTTTTAAAGAGAGTGTGCGAAAATCTGCATTCTATGGCACAGTATAACACACATAAGAAGACACTGGAGCAGAAGGCAAAGAGATGTTCCCATATTGATTGGAATTCTCTGAGCCACACGGTCGTTCCTATAAATTCATGTGACTGAGAGAATCTGTATTTCAAAACACACATTAGAAAAAATCTAATTGAAGTGGAGAGACCAAGATAAATTTGTGTTATCAGGTGCAGTTACCAAAGCAGTAAATCATTGTCACAGCATAAGCTCTTATCCATATTTCCATATTAACACCAAACTTGTGCTCGAGGCTGGTGCTGCTGCACATAAAAGGTGTCAGCACATCCCTGTGCTGTCTGCTGGAGGTGGGGCTATCACCAGGGGCTGAGCACAGTGTCCCCATCCCAATGGCATTTATGGGATTTACCCTCACCCCGGTGCTGCTCTGGAGTGCTGGGGGGATGAACACCCCAAGCTGTTCCCAGGGGAAAAGCCAAAGGCTCTCACTTGCCATCCCTAACTCTGCCTGCCCTGGAATTGTGGTCCTGGTGCCTCTGAGTCCTTCCAACTTCCACCTTCACAATCCCACACCCCCCCTCTGAGCTCTGGCACTTCCTGGTGCCTTCCAGAGGATCCCACCCGTCAGCAAACCCCCTGTGACCCCCTCGTGCCCTGCAACATTCCTGCATTGCTCAGGGGGCTCGTGGGACCATCCAGGCACTCCACAACTGCCCCCTCTGCACCCCCTCCCCAAACCAGAGCCAGTGAAGGTCTCTGGCTATGTGGGAGTCTGGGATAAATAACAATAAGTGGAGCCAACATTTGGTTCCACTCGAGAGAATGTTTTGGCCACGACTGAGCATCCTTACAGGCAAGACATAAAACCTTGTAGAAGGCTCCCTAATAAACACTCTCATTTTAAAAGAGTTGAAGACTCACAGGAAAAGCTGGTTTAGTTACCAACCTGATTGATGCTCATTAGAGGAAAGTGAAGCTGAGATAATTCTTCCCTAAAGTGAGTTGCCACTGAGATTTGTACTGATGGAGTTTGGGCAGTGTCGTCGTTTTTGCCTCTCATTTCCTTGCTTTTTTTGGAAGAAAAGAACACACAACGTCTCAATGAAGTGAAGGCTGTAAAAGGGAGAAGTAATTTTTGGGCAAACTGTCAAATTCTCCTTCCAAACCCTCAATCTTTCTGTTGAACCCGGATGGTTTCTGGTAAAACCTGTTGGCTCCTGACAGTCATTTTTTATTTTATTTTTTTTGTGCTACTGGGTCAGCACTTTCCTTGCATAATGTGCAAGGAAATAACTGCTCTCTGCCCACATTCCAGGTGCCTTTGGAGGGCTGCAGTTACAGAGTCCATGATTCCCATGCACGGGCTCTTCCCACTGAACAGCCAAGGGGAACAGTGAAGGCACCAGTGTAAAAATCATCACAAAAATGTGACAGTGGCTTTTCCTACCCCTGTGGGCTGGAAATGCAGCTGCCCAGCCATCATTCCATTGGATCCTGGTAAATCTGAAGCACTGACCTATTCCTAGATGAGACAACCCCTCTGATTAGTTTTATTCTGCCTAAACCCCACAGAAGTTGCAGTGGGGTGAGTTCTTTCCATTACCTTCAGCCACCTCCATAAAACACAGGAGGAGACTGAGGGAAGAGCTTATCCCTGTCTGCAGCTTCCTCCTGAGGGGCAGCAGAGGGACAGGAATGGATCTCTGCTCTCTGGGAGCAGGGACAGCACCAGGAATGGCTGGAGCTGTGCCAGGGAAGGGTTGGGTTGGATCTCAGGGAAAGGCTCTTCCCCAGAGGGTGGTTGGGCACTGACCAGGCTGCCCAGGGCAGTTCAACCCTGCCAGAGCTCCAGGAGGGTTTGGACAATGCTCTGAGGGACAGGGTGGCATTGTTGGGGTGTCTGTGCAGGGCCAGCAGTTGGACTGGATGGTCCTTGTGGGTCCCTTCCAGCCCAGGACATTCCACAATCCTACAATCTGAGGAGAGTTTGAGCCTGGCATGATTTGAACATGATTTTGAGTACTAAAAGTAGACTCTTTGTCTGGAGAGGGAGGGGGGAAGTGCTCTGGAGAAACCACAACTCCCTTCCGAGCCAGACCTCTGCAGCAGGGGATGGGATACACTGGGAATGTCTCTTATTTTCCGGAGGACAGCAGAAAACCATCGTGACTCGCTGAAACTTCTCACGGCAGAACGAACACATGGCAGGGGTTTATTTATTTTTGATGGGCTGGACGTGGTCCAGAAGCTCCATCTGTTCACCTGCACCTCCCCATGCTGGAACCAACCCACCCGTTGCCCCCTTCCCTTCCCTTGGACTCTGGGAAAATTTATTCCCCTATTTCCTGCCTGAGTAGAAAAAGCAACAGAGAAACTCGCTGATTGATCTCGCTCTTCGAAAGTCCCTGTCATCTTGTTTGATGACTTCATTGCAAAAATGAAATAGGCAAGGGAAAAGCAATGTTTTCAAAACAATTTGGAGCAAGAGGAGGAAGGGAGTGGGAGGGGAGCCTTTGGAAGCTGATGGCCTTTATTCTTCAATTCCCACGTTGCGTCTGGCTTGCTGCGGGCTACGGAGAGGAAGCAAAATTGTTATGATTCTTATTAGCTTTTATTTTATAAAGCCTGGGCTACACTCTGTAGGGGTTTTGAACGGGAGCTGCAAATCATAGGCCTGGCTGGTGCCTGCCTGGCCACCTCATCTTCCCATTAATGTCCCACCTGTGTGCAGGGAAGGGGACTTGTGTCGTCCTGCCCGTCACAGCCCAGCTGACTGCTGAGGAGACACAGGCTGCAACACAGGCCTTTCTCCCTGTGCTGCTGGAATCCCTCAGGAATCTCTCAGGAATGACTGGTGTACACACTCAGCAGCCTCGGAGAACAAAGGGAGCATTCCCGGCTCAGCTCCCTGCAATAACGGGGAAAATCCAGCGGGAATGGCAGCTCTGAGGGAGCCCACGCAGCATGCCAGGGCTGACACAGCCCTTGAGCTCCTCAAACAGGACCCCGGAAATCCTCCCAGCTCTGCTGGGTGTTTGTGTCCAGCACTTTTCCTTTTTCCCAGATGAGGTTTAAGAAGAGGTTTCAGCCTGGAGGAGGGAAGGCTCTGGGGAGACCTGAGAGCCCCTTCCAGTGCCTGAAGGGGCTTCTAGAGAGCTGGAGGGGGACTTTGGACAAAGACATGGAGTGACAGGACAAGGGGAATGGCTTCCCACAGCCAGAGGGCAGGGATAGATGGGATATTGGGAAGAAATCCTTCCCTGGGAGGGTGGGAAGGCCCTGGCACAGGTTGCCCAGAGAAGCTGTGGCTGCCCCTGGATCCCTGGAAGTGTCCAAGGCCAGGCTGGACGGGGCTTGGAGCAACCTGGGCTAGTGGAAGGTGTCCCTGCCCATGGTGGGGGTGGCACTGGGTGATCTTTAAGTTCCCTTCCAACCCAAACCATTCTGTGATTCTAAAAGCAGAGTCACCCTCAGCACCTGGAATATTCCCCTGTTTGCACTGGGAATGTCTGTGCTGAGTCTTTACTCAGTGTTTCATTTTCCAGCTGCTCCACACACCTGAATGTTCATTCTCTGAGCGCTCTCACAAGTGATTTGGGGGGTGAATAATGAAACTAACAGTGTCCATTTTTTATTCCCTGTGTTCCAGCACACTGGGAGGCAGCAAATCACGAGGAGCCCCATGGTGGAAGGAGCTGTGTGGAGGAACACCAGCTCCAGGGAATCTGCAGCCTAAGTAGACAAGACAAACGTGGGGCAGGAGGGGGAACAAAGGCCAAAATTTGATGTTTTGGTTCAGTGCTGATCCTCAAACTTGCAGAGATGGTTTTCTCAAGGCCAATGGAAAACAGGTCACATTTTCAGGGAGAGGAGATTCCTGGTTGAGGTGTGGGCAGTAGCTCTTTCCCTCTCCAAGGAGCTGTCCCAGCCTTTTGGGATGTCCCCAGCGAAGGACACAGCCTCGGGAGCACTGGGAGAGGGGTTTTACCTCTGCCAGTGGCTGGATCCTGCTGAAAGCAATGATTACTGCTTCTCAAAATCTCCTCTTCCTCCCCTCCAGGTCATTCCAAAAAGCTGGCGCCGAGCCCAGATTCCTGCACGGGACTTGCACACACCACAGAAATTGGAAAATAGTCCTTATCCCAATCAAAACAGTGGGAGCTCAACAGAAGCTGCAAATCCGATCACAGGCTGCTTCCTTTTAGCATAAAAAACTATTGAGAAGACACATTTTTAATAATCATTCCTGTGCAGGAGATGTAAGGCAGATTCTACTAATTGCCAGCCTAATGCTCATTTGTCCCAGCAAATTCCAGTGTGCTCCCAGCCACATTCCTGCCTGCCATTTGCTGGTGAGTTTATCTGGGAAGGATAAGTTATTTTTTAGAGCAGAATTCTTGGGATTTTGACAGGGGGAGGAAGCAAACAGACCCCTTGTATGAGTGATAAAAGGGCAGAGCTTCTTTCAGGGGAGGAAATGCAGCAGGATTCCCAACAATTCCCGTTCTGCTGGCTCAGGAGAAGGGCTCGGGGAGGGGAGCTGGCAAAAAGGAGATGTTTGGGGGGTTGGAAGAGAAAGTGAAGCCCAGAGGATCAATAGCAGCACATTTCTATGCAACAGCTCTGCGAGAGGCATCGATCCACGTGCTGGTGTTTGGGGACAGCACAGAGGCCACCGCCAAACAGGGGGCTGTGGCCAGCGGGAGGGAGAACAGGGAATGTGTGCTCTGCCTCCCGGGATAACTGCACCTCCCAGAGGGAGATCAGAGCTCCTGCAAAGGGGGCTGGTTTGCACCGGGGCACTGAAGTTACAGCCGGACGAGGCTTTGTTGTGGCAAAGCCTGAGGGATGGGAAGGAGCGTCCCAAGGGTTGGGAGGAGGAAGCAATCAGGACTGACCTTACTGACAGGGAGGGAAAGACTCCTTGGCCTCTGCATCCCAAGTACCAGGGGGGAGAGGGCATTTCAGGCACTTTCATAGAATTGTTATTGTTGGAAAAGACCTCCAAGACCTGAGTCCAGCCACAAACCCAAAAGACCTCCAAGACCTGAGTCCAGCCATGAACCCAAAAGACCTCCAAGATCTGAGCCCAGCCATGAACCCAGCACCGTTTTGTTCACCACTAAACCACGTCCCCAAGTGCCACATCGATGAGTTTTTTGAGCACTTCAGAGATTTCACAGTCCCGGATTTCACAGAATATTCTGAGTTGGAAAGGACCACCAGGATTGAGTCCAACCCTTAAGTGCATGGTCTGTGTGGGGATTGAACCCTCAACCTTGGTGCCATCGACACCAAGCTCGACTCCACCGCTGCTTGTTCCAGTGTCTGGCAACCCTTCTAGGGAAGAAATTTTCCCTGATATCCCATCTAAACCTCCCTGGCAAACATGAGGTCATTTCCTCTCATCCTTGTTCCCTGAGAGCAGAGCCCAACTTCCCCCCAGCTCCCCCCTCCTGTCAGGGAGTTGGAGAGAGTGAGAAGATCCCCCCCTGAGCCTCTTTTTCTTTGGAATTACAGTGATGAGCATTCCAGCTCTTACCTCAAGTGCCAGGCACATAATTTGCTGTACCAGGAGCATCCCAACAGTGGCCCTGAGACCCACACCTTGCAGCTGGCAGTGCCCTTTGGCAGCAACCTCTGGCAGTGACCTTGGTGCTCAGGGCTGGAGCATCGTGAGCAAACACGAGTCCTTTTTCCAGCCTGCTGCTGTTGGGATTGTGTTCCTTTTTTTCCAGCCTAAACCAGCAGCTTTCCAGGAGCAGCATTAGGAGATAAGAGGTCTGAGCACAATGTGTCTGATGCCCAGACACAGGGAAATGCATCGTTAACCAAGGATGAAATTCCAGCCTCACACTCTGCTCTTTCACACTGTTATGTGCTGCAGTCACACTGGGAATGATGCTCCCATCCCTCTGGAGAACCTGTCTGCCTGATTGCTCATGTGCAAATCAACAAATCAACAGAACCCACTCCACTGTAATCCCCCAGCTCCATTTTCACTCCTATATGCAGGGAGCCCAAAATCAGATTTCGGTGGATTGATGCTCATGTTTCACTTTCAGCAGCTTGGAGAGGTTCAAAGCTGCTTTGTGTTTAGAATCCCAGAATCCCAGAATGGTCTGGGTTGGAAGGGAACTAAAAGATCCTCCCATTCCACCCCCTGCCATGGGCAGGGACACCTCCCACTAGCCCAGGTTTTCCAACCTGGCCTTGGACACTTCCAGGGATCCAGGGGCAGCCACAGCTTCTGTGGGCAACCTGTGCCAGGGCCTCACCACCCTCACGGGGAAGATCTGTTTAAAGC
>NW_016690305.1:2605154-2614342 GCF_001604755.1 Lepidothrix coronata
GCTTTAAACAGATCTTCCCCGTGAGGGTGGTGAGGCCCTGGCACAGGTTGCCCAGAGAAGCTGTGGCTGCCCCTGGATCCCTGGAAGTGTCCAAGGCCAGGTTGGACGGGGCTTGGAGCAACCTGGGCTAGTGGAAGGTGTTGGACTTGGAACAGGATGATCTTTGTGGTCCCTTCCAACCCAAACCATTCCATGATCCTCTGATTGTGCTGAGCACAGGTTGCTCCATGGATGTGGACAGGCCAGTGGCTGGATTTTTGAGTTCTCCTTGCTGCTGACTCCTTCATTTGGCCTCACTCAGCACTCCCAGAGTGAGTTTTCTTTTTCTCCTGCCTTGTTACACAGAGTTTTGAGGAGCAGGGACGTGTTTCCCACATAGGCTCTGCATTCAGCCAGGGTGTGCTTCCTGCATTTTTTGTCAACAGTGATTTGCAACATCTCCTCTTATTCCTCCAAATCCTTCAAATTCTTCAGAATTCCCATTATCCTAATGTAACTCTGCTCATATCACAGACACAGACAGCATGAATGATTCAGTACTTTTTATAAACCCTCATTTTTTGGTCAGGTGTGATTTATTACTGCAGTGATTAAGGGACATTGTCAATATTTAGAGGGAAATTTAGACTGGATATTGCAAAGGAATTCTTCCCTGTGAGGGTGGTGAGGCCCTGGCACAGGTTGTCCAGAGCAGCTGTGGCTGCCCCATCCCTGGAAGTGTCCAAGGCCAGGTTGGACGGGGCTTGGAGCAACCTGGGCTGGTGGAAGGTGTCCCTGCCCATGGCAGGGGGTGGGACTGGATGATCTTTAATGTCCCTTCCAACCCAAACCCTCCTGTGATTCTCTGACATGCACTGAGGTAAAATCAAATCAAGCAAAATTTTTTACTAAAGAAAAAGAAATGCCCAGGGAGAGGCCAGTTTACTTGTCTTCCAAAAAGCTTGTGGGTAATAATGGAGGTCAGGTGGGTATCACAGAACCAGTTGCTTGCTCAGACAATATCTTTGCCCAGTGCACTGGAACAACGTGGGCAGCTGGAACTGTGTTGAAGGGACATATTTATTTGCCATAATTTAAATCCAGCTTCAAAGAGATGGGATTTTTCATGGCACTTCCTATTCTGGCAGGAGAGCGGGAGCGATGAGGGCTGATGCAAAGGCAGTGAAAGATGTGAGAGATCTCATAAAGCAGAGCAGGCAGCTCTGGGCTTCTGCTGCAGGAACTGCAGCCCGGGATTTATGTCATGGAATGCAGAGCTATGGCAGCTCCCAAAATCATTCTTGAAGTCACACAGACAAGGGGAAAGGACCTCAGCCTGCACCAGGGCAGGGCAGGACTCAAACCAGCTTCATCTTTCACAGCTTGCTCTGACCTGCTTGATCTGGACATGTCCATACTCAGAAATCACTGAGAAGACTGAGAGCCATCAGCTTGCAGTGCCTTTGACATCTCATTGATGGCAACTTTAGAATCGTGGAATGGTTTGGCTTGGAAGGGACCCTAAAGATCTTCTTGTCCCATCCACTGTCATGGGCAGGGACACCTCCCACTAGCCCAGGTTGCTCCAAGGTCTGTCCAACCTGGCCTTGGACACTTCCAGGGATCCAGGGGCAGCCACAGCTTCTCTGGGATTCAACCTGTGCCAGGGCCTCCCCACACTCCCAGGGAACAATTTCTTCCCAATATCCCATCCAACCCTGCCCTCTGGCAGTGGGAAGCCATTCCCCTTTGTCCTGTCTTTACAGGCCTTGGTAGAAAGTCTCTCCATCTTTCTTGCAAGCCCCATTCAGGCCTCAATAAGGTCTCCCTGGAGCCTTCTCTTCTCCAGGTGAACAATCCCAGCTCTCCAGCCTTTCCTCCCAGCAGAGCTGCTCCAGCCCTCTGACCACCTTGGGGCCTCCTCTGGACTCTCTCCAGCAGCTCCATGTCCTCCCTGTGCTGTTCCCCAGGGCTGGAGCAGCTCTGCAGGGGGGTCTCCCCTGAGGGGCAGAGGGGCACAATCCCCGGCCCAGGGCAGGGTTGGCATCATTGCAGAAACCCCTCTTGTGGCCTTCAGACCCCCCAAAACTCCAGACCAAAAGACAGGGAGAAAAAGGGCTTTCCTTGAGCAGAAAGTCAGCAGGTGAGGTCCTCACCCTACAACACCAACCCCCTGCACGTGGTTCATGGAGGAAACAGTCACCCTTCCTCTCACCCTCCCACCCCCCTGGGGCTCCTGGGACACCACACCCTGCTCCCCAGGGGGAGGATGTGCCTTGGGACCAGCCTCTCATCCAAGACATTTGACATTTCATCACGTTCCAACCTGTGATTGGAGTGGAAGGGAAGAAAAAATCCCCTATTTTTAGCAGAAAAGTGCAAATTCACAGCATTACCTAATCCATTTTGTGGGAATGCATTTCATTGGTTGGCTGCAAAACACCTCTGTGTGGGGAAAGGTAAAGCCAATGAGCTCATCCTTCCCACTTTTAACCAAACAGGAATATCCACGCATTGGAAGGAGGTGATAAACTGGGAAAAATCAGGTCAGGGTTAATAAAGAAGTTTAATTAGAATAACAGGCTTTATAGATCTGTAAATAATGGTGGGAAGGTATCCTGAAAAGTATCCTGAGAGGCATCCTGGAAGTTACCCTCAAAGGTGTCCTGGAAGTGTCCTGAAAGCCCTTCTCCTAGAGCCACAGATTTATAGGAATATCCCAGAATTCTTAGGTTTGGCAATCAAAAAATGGGAGCATGTCCTTGCTTGGGAATTTAGTTATTAACACTAGAATAGAATCCCAGAATCCCAGAATCATTTAGGTGGGGAAAGACCTCCGAGGTCATCCAGTCCAACCTGTGACCAACCACCACCTTGTGAACCAGAGCAGAGCACTGAGGTCTGGTTGTTCCTTGAGCATCTCCAGGGATAGTCCAAGGAACAAAATGCCACACACAGAGACATAGAGGAAGCACAAAGCTCCTTTTTTGGGGGGGATACAATGGAAAACATCCCTAGGCAGGATCCTGCCCCAGGAACTCCTTACCTGGGGCTCACGTGTCCCGTGAAGGACAAATCCATGCCAAGGAGGAACCAGTCCCTGAGCAACCTGGGCTAGTGGAAGGTGTCCCTGCCCGTGGTAGGGGGGTGGAATGGGGTGGTCTTTAAGGTCCCTTCCAATCCTGGGATTCCAGAACCCCCTCCTCCAGCTCCAGGGAGGTGGAAAGACGTCCCTGTGCTTTGCTGGGTTTAGGATCCCGAGCAGGGAGCTTCTCCCTCCTCCATGGAGACCAGCACAGGGGGATTGGTGGCACCAGATCCACGAAGGTGGACAGAGGGGGTTCTGACCACAACCAGCACGGGGAAGGTGCTGTTGTGCCTGAGAACCCAGAGGTGCTCCCAGGGGAAGGCAAAAACCCCTCCGGAGCAGCGTCTGCCAGTTCACCAGCATGGAAATTTCCCAGGCAGACGATCCTGATCAGCAGTGACATCTCACAGGGGGCTGGGGGAGCTGGGAATTCGCCAGAAATAGGCAGCTTTTACTTCTGCTTAAAACTTACTTTTCATCTCACATTCAATTATCAGCCACGGGATGTATTTTTAGAAGCTGGCGCTGGGAGAGCGCTGTCGCTTTTGTTCCAGCCTGACTTCAAAGTTGGCTTTTGTGGCAAGACTTGGAATAGTTGGTGCCTGTTCCCGTCCCAAAACTGGAGAGCAGGAGCAAGGAGAGGCTTGGCAGGTGTCTGTAGACTGCCCCCCAAACAAAACAAATCCAGGCTGAGGCTGCTCCAAGGGATTGGAATGTGATGCAGGGATGACAGAGAGGGAGAAAATGAGGCAGCAGAGGAAGATGATGTTGACAGCAACATTTTTAACAGGATATCAGTGCTCAGGATTCAGGGACCTTCCAGCCCCTGTTGCAGCAGCAGGGAGACAAAGCAATTTGGAAGGAATCTGCCAAAAAGACACGACTTTAATCCCGCTTTTTGTGGGCCAGGTCCTCCCAGCACCCACTGCCCTGTCCCCCAGCCCTCCCCTCCCCGCGGGGGTCTCGCTGGGGGGGGTGGCACTGCAAGAACTGGATGGCACAAGCCCCTCAGGGGAAGCAGAGGAAGTTATTAAAGCCTCTTGTCTCCATCTCCCTTTCACAATGCACCTTTTATTACACTGGAAATATAAACCCCCCTGGTTAACGCTCGGGATCAGATTGTAAAGAAAGAAAACAAAAGGGGAGCAGTTGCCTGGGTTAGGAGTGTTTGGAGCTGCAGTTGTAGTGACTCGCTGCTTCTTGCCAGGTGTTTTGTTGAGTTCAAGTAAAACATCAAAGTCCATTATCTTCCCTGCTTCCTTGCCTGCCTTGCCCTCCCTCTCCTCGATTCAGGGCACAGCACAGAATTAATTTGGTTTATTCCAGCACACGCCACAGCCGCCTATCTCCCCGACTGCCCGGCTGCAGGGAAACAAATTTCCTCCTTAAGCACTTTCCACTTGACCTGCTCTTTTCTCCACGGAGAAAATTGAGGTCAGGGAGCTGCTGTTGTGCAGTGGCTGCCGTTCTCCCACTGCTCTGGGGGCAACCACTGACACGGGCTCGGGGTCCCTGCTCTGCTCCCGGCTGGATCCTGCTCCCTGCTCCCACGAGACGCTGGCAGGTTTAGGAAGGCAACAGCTGCATTTCCCACTCGATCCAATTATTTTTTAAGTCTCTCCTGTGCCGCTGGAGAGGTTGTGTCTGGTGAGGCCTGTAAATAAAGGGAGCTGTGGTGGGGGCAGAGCTGCTCGAAGGTGTCGGGAGCAGAGTTGGTGGCTCCAGGCATCCCATTCCTGGGCAGGTGTTAGTGAGCTGGAAATGCAAGAACGGAGGGATTTGTCTCTTCCTTCCTTTTTTATTTCTCCATAGAAAAGTGAGCCCTGACCCCGAGACCCCACATACCCTCCCAGCCCTGGGCTGGGCATGCCTGGAGCCACACGGAGGGCATGGGTGGCCACTTCCAGCCCCATGGGCATGGCACGGGACAAGTCCTCAGATTCCCTACCTGCTGGGTCAGTGCTGCCAGGAATTTGGCACTGACTCACATGCCAGGGTGGTTCCTCAGATGTTTGGTGGGTGGGACACAAGAAGCAGAGCAGAACCTCTGAGCACATCCCAGTGTCACCAGAGTGATGAGCTGTGGTCAAGTCAACCCTGGATTCCTGGATTCCCTCCCAGCAGTGGATGAGAGGGACCCCACCATGTGTGAAACCTGCCCTGGTTGCAGCTATTCCCTTCCTGCGAGGGACAGGCATGAAGAGAAATCCAATTTAAATGCACAGACACGGGAATTTCAGACTCAGAGGGAAGAGTTTGGCCTTGGCAAGCAGAAAGTCCCAGCCTTGCATTTTCTTTGCCTGCCTGCAGTGGTTTGTTCACAATCCCTATGGAGAGGCAGCTGGGGCCACTGTGGGAGTGCAGAGTCCTCTGGGACAGGCAGAGCCAAGAGCTTCTCTAGTAATTGTTGCTTCAGGAGCTGGTTCATCTGGAAATGCAAATTCCTCCAGCAGGGCAGTGGTGATGGATCGGTGCCAGCTGTGCCCTCCCGTGGCTGTGGGTCTGTTGGCTTCCCTCAGCACTCCTGTGACTCCTTGGTTATAATTTATTTACCTCATGGAAGTGCCTGGAGAACCAAACCTAGGTCAAAGCCTTGTGCAAACTCCCCACAGGGCAGATCCTCCCTGAGAGAGCTCCTGAGAGCTCCAAGTGCCCTGTGCAGGGCCAGGAGTTGGGATCCATGATCCCTGGGGGTTCTTTCCAGCTCTGGATATTCTAAGATTCCATGATTCCCTCGGGAAATGGGCAATGGGCAATGTGTCACGGGCTGGGCACAGCACCAAAATGTGTGTCAGCATTCCCGTGGCACTGGGAGTTGGAACAACAGTGTCCACTCGGGAAGGGCCGTGCTGGAGGAGGGAAGTCCAGAATCCCAGCACCAGCAGCCCCTGTCCTGCTGGGAAATCCCTCTGGGAAATCCCTCTGGGACATGTCTTGTGATGGGCTGTGCTGCTCAGGGAGAGGGATTGAAGGAGGGGGAGCAGCTTTACCTGCTGGAGGTGCTGCCACACTTCATTTCTTTCATCCTTCCCCTCACACGTTGTACCCACAGCCAGCCCTGCCCAGGCACCGCTTCCCCATGGATTCACAGAGGGGGAAAACTGGAATGGGGTAATTTCAGCATGAGAATAAAATGTGGATAACCAAGGATGCATCAGTCAGAAACAACCTGGAGGCACCAGACACTGGTCCTCAGGTGACACTGGTTCGTTTTCCCTCTCTGTTCCTCAAACAAACAGTTGTGTTTCTGAGCTACCAGAGAAGTGTGTTGTTCCCTAGTTCCCATATTTAGTTATCGATTTCCAGGGAAAACTTCCTGCCTTGCTAATACCTGGAGTAAGACCCAGTGAATAATTCACGAGAAATAATGTATGTGACAAAATCCAGCCCTTTCCCTGCTCCTGGAACACACGGGGACTAATTGGGGTTTCTTTCTGTTGGAAATCGTTCCCCCGCCCCGGCTGGTGATGCTGAGCGTTTGTTTTTCACCCCGTGAGCTGATTTCGAGAAGATTCCTGATGGCAATGGGGGATATTTGCATCCAGATGACGGTGATTTGCTCGCTTTGCCTTCTTTTCTCTCCTTTCGCAGCAAAACAAACCCGCGGAGAAGCCGCAGCCGGAGGAGCATCGGAGAGGAGAAGCCAAATAGTTCCTGTCTTAACCAGAAAGGATTTGCTGAGGCCACCACACTAAAAGCCTCCCAAGCCACACAAAGAGCCCGTGATGCCAAAGGCTAATAAAGATGGCAGAGCAGCGAGTGTGTTATAATTACCCACCAGCTCATTTTCAAAAGCACCAGCAGTTAAAAGGCAGCAAATGAAACAATCCCGGGCTTCCTACGCTTCCCACATAATGAACAAACACATTGCCCGTGGCAAGCTCACAGGAACGGATCTTTCATTACCACAAAAGAGTCTTAACCTTGACCAACGTGCTGCTGTGCAGTTGCTGTGCTCGCCTTCAGATCAGCTGTTCCACAGCTCAAATATTTTGTTTTCGAGCCCTTTGATTCGCACAAAACGCTACAAACCCAAGCGTTTCTTACTCAATAGATGCACATGAGGGTTTTTTTTTCTTTTCCTTTTTTCTTTCTCTTTTTTTTTTTCCCCTATTTCTTCAGATCTTCCCGACGCAGTTTCGAGCAGCGAAGTGTCTGGCATAAATTCCTGATTGCATTATTAATGTGGCAAAGGGAACATCTGAAGTTAATCTGTTCCACTAATGGGTGCTATATAATACATTAAGGCAGGTTAAGCGTGTGATATAATAAAGCTCTGCTGTGTGAGATATTGGGGGATTGCTGATTGAAGCACAATGGTTATTTTGGCCAATGGTTATAGATTTTTAATAGAATATCCATCTCAGAGCTGGCTGCAGGGGGAGGAGAGCTTGTTCTGTAGCAAAATGAAACAATGTGAGAGTCCTCGGGGGCATTTTGGGCACCACGAGATGAGAAATATCTAAAGAGTGTCCAAAGGAGGGACAGGAGGGTGGGGAAGGGTCTCCAGGAGAAGGCACAGGAGGAGCAGCTGAGGGCACTTGGTGTGTTCAGCTGGAGGAGACTGAGGGGAGACCTCAAAGGGTTCTGCAGCTTCTTCAGGAGGGGCAGTGGAGAAGCAACTCCAATCTCTGCTCTGTGTGAGCAGGGACAGCACCCAGGGAAGGGCTGGAACCATCAGGAGATGGTCAGGTTGGATCTTAGGGAAAGATTCTTCCCCCAGAGGGTGGTTGGGCACTGACCAGGCTCCCCAGGGCAGTGGGCACAGCCCCAAGGCTGCCAGAGCTCCAGGAGGGTTTGGCTGATCCTCTGGGGCACAGGGGGTGACTCTGGGGGATGTTCCTGTGCAGGGCTGAGGGTTGGACTGGGTGGTCCTGGTGGGTCCTTCCAGCTCAGGATATTCTGATTCTATGAATATTTTTTCCCAAACAAGTCCCCTGGCTATTTCTAAAATCTTTACATTAAAAAAATCAAACTGGAAAATTCCAGCATCTGATCAAAGTGACAAGAATTCCTTGCTCTTCATCTGATACAAGTGTCAGTTTATAAGGTGAGTGTGTCCATGGGCTGCTCTTACACACACAAGGAAAAGGAACACACAAGGAAAAACATCAAGTGTGCTTTAGGATTTTTTTTTTTCCTTTTTCTGTCTGGATCAACAAAATTGAACATATTTCACAATAGATTCTCTTCCTGGATTCAAAAAGGGATGAATAAGCAGATATATTTCAAGGACTCGATAGGCAGCAGCACTGCCCTGAACACTCTGCAGCTTCCATTTTCCCTGCCACAAAAGCAGCAGATATCAGCTCAGCTCCAACTAAATGAAAAAATTAATGGGATGCTCAGAGAAAACTATCCTTCAATGCTGTATTCCTTGGTGATTTACTGGGGGAAAAAAAAATCACCCCATTCTAAGGCAGGGTGAAACCCCCACAGGCTTCCTGAACAATTGCAGGGAATGTGGTGTTTTATCCTGTGCCAAATTTCCCAGTGTGGAGCCCCAGAGCCCCCAGCAGTGTTGCAGAGCAAGGCAATTAGTGGAGGGAGGACAAAAAAGGATCCTCAGGTTCAGGTTTCACAGTTATTCCTGTCAAATACACGGCTACCCATCCTCTCCCAGGCAGGAATATTGTCAGGGATGAGTGAGAGGAGCTGCCCTCTGCCCCCTCCCCTGGCACAACCTGGCACAGCTCCACTGGGGTTAAAGGAGAGACACAGCACAAAGGAGAGACACAACACAAAGGGAATCTCTGGGGAAAGGCACCAAGGCTGGACCTGTGAGTCCCTGTTAACAGGGATTGCCCTCTGTGCACCTTCCTGAGAGCTGCAGGGTGGGAAGGGCACAATAGGCATGGAATATTCTAGAGAATATGGGAAAAGGGAAGAGGAGCCCAGATCTGTGCCCCTTCCTCGAGATGTCTGACACTGACCCTTTCCAAAGAGCACATTCCTGCTGGGGTAAATCTGCTTTGGATGGGTCTGGTTTTGCTCTCCACAGTCTTACTCAGAGGGAATGGGTTGGGTTGGAAGGGACCTTAAAGGTCATTCCCCCCCCTGCCATGGGCAGGGACACCTTCCACTAGCCCAGGTTGCTCCAAGCCCCGTCCAACCTGGTCTT
>NW_016690305.1:2614585-2617605 GCF_001604755.1 Lepidothrix coronata
TGGGAAGGTTTGGGAAGGGAAGGTTAGGGAAGGTTTGGGAAGGGAAGGTTTGGGAAGGGAAGGGTAAAGGTCCCACTACTTCAGGAAACATTTGGGGTTGCTAAGGCCCATCAAGTGGTTGAAAGCCCAGGCCACTCCAGGAGGGCCTCACAGCCAGATCCTCCCTCACCCTGGGGGGGTGAGAAGGGATTTAAATCCCAGCAGTGTGTCCTGGTGCTGGTGAGCCCAACCAGAAGACAATCAGAAGCTCAGGGACTACCGGGACTCTCAGTTTAGGGCTGTCACAACACAGGTCAAGGTGCTGAGTTGAGGAGAACACATTTTCCCTGTTTCCATGTCAGGGCTCCCCCAGAACAAGTGCAGTTTGACAGCCTGGTTCCTGATTCCCTCCACTCATCCATGGGAGCATGAAACAAATACGAGTCTTCCTAATAGGAACCTGCAAACGCTCCATTACACACCCACTTATTCAGATATTTCTCCTGCCTTTTGACTCCAGGCAAACCTTCAGCTCAGAAAGGAAATTTTCAGAAATATCAACAATGTCCCTTAATCACTGCAGTAATAAATCATACCTTGAAGCAGGGGAACTTCAGCCTGACCAAAAAATGAGGGTTTATAAAAAAGTACTGAATCATTCATGCTGTCTGTGTCTGTGATATGAGCAGAGTTACATTAGGGTAATGGGAATTCTGAAGAATTTGAAGGATTTGGAGGAATAAGAGGAGATGTTGCAAATCACTGTTGACAAAAAATGCAGGAAGCACACCCTGGCTGAATGCAGAGCCTCTGTGGGAAACACGTCCCTGCTCCTCAAAACTCTGTGTAACAAGGCAGGAGAAAAAGAAAACTCACTCTGGGAGTGCTGAGTGAGGCCAAATGAGGGAGTCAGCAGCAAGGAGAACTCAAAAATGCAACCACTGGCCTGTCCACATCCATGGAGCAACCTGTGCTCAGCAAATTCAGAGGATCATGGAATGGTTTGGGTTGGAAGGGACCTTAAAGATCATCTTGTTCCAACCTCAACACCTCCCACTAGCCCAGGTTGCTCCAAGCCCCGTCCAGCCTGGCCTTGGACACTCCCAGGGATCCAGGGGCAGCCACAGCTTCTCTGAGCAACCTGTGCCAGGGCCTCACCACCCTCTGAGTAAAGAATTCCTTCCCAATATCCCATCTAACCCTGTCCTCTGGTAGTGGGAAGACATTCCCTCTTGTCCTATCCAAATGCCCTCCTCCTGCCCTTCCAACACTGTAAATCCAGGTTAATTCCCAAGTGCTGGTTTTGCAATCCAGTTATCAGTAGGGACAAAAAAAAAAAAAAGACACTAAATATTGTTAGAGAATTCCTCATTTATCCTGGTTTCACTTGGCTGTAATGAAGATGCAAGACCTTTCAGCTCAATTCAATCAGCCCCATTCACAAGCCACCTTATGATCCATTAGTTCAATCCCTCCAAATTTGATTGCAGCGTGTTTTGATTCCAATCAATTGTTTTCAGCTCTTCTCCATTGATTTCCATGGACTCCCATTTTTCTACCAAGACTTCAGTTAAACCTGGGGGTTTAAGCCAAGGCAGGGGCACTGTGGGCACCTCATGGCAGTGTCTGGGCTGGGCCAGCTCCCCATGGCACAGGGCAGCACCACACAGGGCCCAGCACACCAAGGCAAGGTGACAATTCCAGCTTCAAGATTTTTCCAAACCCTCTTCCCTATCCCACATCTCCCTGGCAGCTCAGAACCACAGCAGGGTCAGAGGAAACCTCGCCCAGAAATCATTTGGACACAGGAACAAATTTTTTTCACAAGGAGAACAATCAGCCATTGGAATAATACCCCCAGGGAAGTGGTGGATTCTCCCACACTGGACACTTGGAAGGTTTGGCTGGACAAGGTGCTGGGTCACTTTGTCTGCACTCTGCTTTTGCTAAGGGAGGTTGGACCACATGGTCCTTGAGGTCCCTTCCCACGCGTTCTGCTGTGACCTGTGATCTGATCAGGTGGGACAAACAGGGAAAGGGGGAAGAGACACACACAGAGGAGTCTCGGGGAGTTATTCAGAGTCACAAACTCTGTTGGAGGAAGAACCAGAACGAAAGCAGAACTTTCCCCGATCCCAGCCTACTGATCTGACTGTTGGGCTAAAAGCCATGAGGAAAACAAGGAGCACCTCTAGGAAAAGGTCTGAACTGGGGACAGCTGCTGAAGGAAGCTCTGGGAAGCAGGGAGTTTGTCTCCTGGCACACCGGGCTGTGCTGCCAGCTGGGAACACTCCTGGATGGACAGCACATGGACTGCCCACAGGAGAAGGGCCTCATCTCCCTCACAGGAGACCAGTTCGCTCCTCTCCTGCTGCCACCTCCTCCAGTCTGACTGACAGAGCCTGTCTCCTCCTGCAACCCTCCAGGCTGGCCCAGCTCATGCAGAACTGACACCTCTCCAAGCAGGGCGAGGCAGAGAGATTCTGCTGGAGCTTCCTCACAGAACCAGGGCAGCGAGACAAACCCCCAGAGACTCCTTCCAGCTCGGGGGAAAGGCTGCTGTCAAACCCCAGCCCTGCACTGCTCCAGGGAAGCAAGTCTGAAATGGGGCTGGAGAAAGTTTGATGGAGATCCCAGGTGGAAGCAAAAGAAAAGTCAGCTGTCACTTCCCTCTGGAAAGATGAAATGTTGACAACGATGGTATTTGGAAAGATGACTTTTCTGAAGTTGAACGAGCAGTGCAGACGAAGATCCCTGAGCCAGCACAGGTGTGGAGGCCGCAGGATGTCTTTGTCCCCTGCACTTCAGGGAAAAGCATGTCCAGTTTACAACCCAGTTTCCTGCTGGGATTCTCAGTCCCACCAGCACGTGTCCCTCTGGAAGCCTCAGGTTTTCCAGCCCCCTCAGGAACAGCTTGAAGCACTGCAGAACATGGACTCACAGAATATCCTGAGCTGGGAGGGACCCACAGGGATGATCCAGTCCAACCCTCAGCCCTGCACAGGAACATCCCCAAGAGTCACCCCCTGTGCCCCAGAGGA
>NW_016690305.1:2620846-2625254 GCF_001604755.1 Lepidothrix coronata
TCCTCTGCTCCAGCTGAACACACCAAGTGCCCTCAGTGTCCTCCCATAGCTCCAAATCAAGGTCCTTCCCCACCTTCATTCCCTCCTTTGGAAGATCCCTGAGCCAGCACAGGGTGTGGAGGCCACAGGATGTCATTGTCCCCTGCACTTCAGGGAAAAGCATGTCCAGTTCACAGCCCAGTTTCACGTTGGGATTCCCAGTCCCACCAGCACGTGTCCCTCTGGAAGCTTCAGGTTTTCCATCCCCCTGAGGAATCAGCTGCCAGCCCTGTAGAGCAGGATCTGTTCTGCTCACCTGGGCTCCTGAGAGATGACTCGCTGAGTGTGATGGGGAGAGAAGGAACTCGTGGAGAGGAGTCAAAACTGCCCGGCTGCTGCTTAATGGGGTGCGAATGACTCGGACAGCACTGCCGCTAATGTGTGGGGATTGTGCTCAGCGGTGTGAACGACCTTGCTGGAGCTGAAAGCCGAACACATTCACAGCTCCGGGGCCCTGCTGGGGCTCCGTGCAAATCAAAAATCCTCAGTGCTGCCTTCTGCGTCTCCAGCATCCTCAGTACCTTGTACATCCCCAGCCACCTCGAGCATCCCCAGCACCTCAAGGATCTCCAGCATCCTTGAGCATCCCCAACCTCCTCAAGCACCTCCAGCCTCTTGGATCATCCCCAGAACCTCCAGCACCCCCAGCTCCTCCAGCACCACCAGCATCTCAAGCATTTCCAGCAGCAGTGCCTCCAGCATCCTCAGCCTCCCCCAGGATCCCTGTCCCCCTTGAGCATCTCCAGCACCTCCTCCAGCATCCCCCACCTCCTTGAGCACCCCCAGCACTTTCAGCATCGCCACCCTCCCCCAGCATCCCTGGCCCCACCTTGAGAATCCCCAGTGCCTCAAGAATCCACAGCCACCTCCAGCATCCCCAGTGCCTCCCTCCTGCAGCATCCCTGGCCACCCTGAGCATCCCCAGTGCTGCCTTCTGCTGCTGCTCCAACCCTGGGGGAGCAACTGTGCCCTGCTCCGGCCCCACAGGGAATGGGGCCTTTGGGGAAGGGATCGACACCAGTTGGGAACTGCTTTTCCTTTCTCATATTTAAGGTAGAAGGAATTGGGGGTGTTCAGCCTGGAGAAGACAAGGATCCAGGATGACCTCAGGGCCCTTTCCAAGCCTAAAGGGGCCCCAAGGGAGCTGGAGAGGTGCTGAAACCAGGATAAACCAGGAATTCTCTAACAATATTTACTGGGGGTTTTTTTGTCCCTACTGATAACTGGATTGCAAAACCAGCACTTGGGAATTAACCTGGATTTACAGTGTTGGGAGGGCAAAAGGAGGGCATTTGGATAGGACAAGGGGGAATATCTTCCCACTACCAGAGGGCAGGGTTAGGTGGGATATTGGGAAGGAATTGCTGACTGTGAGGGTGGTGAGGCCCTGACACAGGTTGCCCAGAGAAGCTGTGGCTGCCCCTGGATCCCTGGAAGTGTCCAAGGCCAGGCTGGAGGAACTTAGAGCAACCTGGGCTAGTGGAAGGTGTCCCTGCCCATGGCAGGGGGTGGACAGAGATGATCTTTGTGGGCCCTTCCAACCCAAACCATTCCATGATTCCAACTCTGCCCTTGTAAGAAATCATCAAACACAACCCCAGGGAGTTCCAGGGTTGCCCATGCCCCAAACTAAGCCCGGGAGCAACTGGGGATGGCCCTGACCCCTCAACAGCTCATTTGGTTGAGCTTCAGCTCTGCCCATCAACCCACAAGTGTGGGACAAAAACTGCAGTTCCACAGCTCCACATGGAGTTACTTGAGAGATCCAATAAATCCCTGTGGTTCCTTGGAACCCCACACAGGTCCTGGCCCCCGACAGCACATTTAGGATTCATTTGCAACATGGAATTAACCTCAAGTATGGAGATATTTCATGCTGGCTTTTTAAAAAGAATGTCTCTTTTAATCAGAAGAAAAGGTAAATAGATAAAACTGCTGAAATTCCAGGTTCACTCCTGGTGTTTGATTGCAGACTTTGGCTCAGCTCTGTGCATTTTTAAATTCTTTCAAGCAGAGAAACTGGACTTTATGCTGTCTGTACTAGCATTGGGAAGGAAAAGCACGGAAGAAAGCTTGAAAAAAATGGGAAAAGGGCAGGAGCAGCATATAAATTATTATTGCTGGAGAGACAGAAAGGAAAGTGAATTCCCAAGCTGAGTTAGCACATGTTGGCCTGCTCAGAATCACTCTCCTGAGCTGTGCCCACCTCCACTCCCAGCTGTTAAAAACCTTCCTGTCTCCATGCTGAAAATCCAAGGATCACAGGATTATTCAGGTTGGAAAAGGCCTCCAAGGCCATTGAGTCCAACCAGTCCCCAATCCCCACCTTGTCACTCAGTGCCACAGCCAGGCCTTCCTGGGACACTCCAGGGATGGGGACTCCAAACCTCCCTGGGCAGCCCTTCCAGTGCCTGACAGCCTTTTCCAGGAAGGAATTCCTGCTGATGTCCAAGCTGACTCTCTCCTGGTGCAGTCTGGGGCCGTGTCCTCTTGCCCTGTGGGCTGGTGAGGCTGCAGAGCACGACTCCAACTCCTCCCTTGTGCTGCCCTCCATGAAGGGCAGGGACCTGCCAGCCCCAGAATTCCCATTCCCAGCAGATGCTCCTGCAGGGTCTGTGTCCTGTGGGAAGAAAGCCCCCTTCTGTACAAACCAGGAGGGCAATAACTGAGGAAGGGTGAGAGGATCGAGGGGGGTTTCTCCTTCCCTCCCTGATCTGAAGTTCCTAGTGGGAATTCCTCCCCGTGCTGCAGGAGGGAAGGGCACCCCGCTGCCAGGGAGCAGAAAATCCTCTTCTCGGGAACAGGAGGCTGCTCCTCTCTGTCCCTCTGCTGCCGTGCATCCCAATGCCGAGACTTTGCAGCTTAAACAGGATTGATTTATGCCCCTCTCCGGGCTTCTCCAGAGCCTGGATTGCCCGGAATGCTTTTATCTACATGGTCCCTAACAAGTGCTCCACACACCCCTCGGAGCAGCGCTGTTTAACAAGGAATTCTGATGCCCCGGAGCGTCCCCGCCTCCGCTTTGTGCCGATAATGGATTTGTCAGCGGAATTGCTTCGCTCTCAAAACAATAAACCCCAACTCACAAGGTGACATTTCAGGGGAATTCAATTCCCTTTTTTGTGCTTCTCTTTCTTCTTGTTTCACGTGTGATATCTTCTTCCCTTTGCCTCTCCCTGGAAGGGCAGCAGAGCAGGGGAAGGAAGTTGTTATTAAAAGGAAAAGCTTGATTTGATTTGGAGCTGTTAGGGAAGATTTCTGACAGGCTGACAGAGGCTCACTCTTTTCTTAAGGTGTGGTGCAACCACGTGTCCCTTAAAGGGACTTGGCCAACATGTTTGGCTCCAGATCTTCCTCCTGCTCAAGGAGCGGTTGGATTGTTGTTTGTAATATGTGATTTTCCAGCAGCTTTTTGTTGGGACTCATCACTTCTTTGCTCACAACAACATAACACAACAGTTAGCAATTAATTATAGATGCACTCGAGTCCAGACATGAGCTCACACTGTTGGCTTGGCAAAGGCACTTAATTAATAAATAACGATGATGATGATGAATAAAGACGGGGATAAACAAAGGGTCTGTGTATGAAGGAGGAAACATGAAGTATTCATGCTCAGGGCTCTCAGCAGACTAATTCTGCTGCCCCCCACCCTCCCTTCACAGCACTTCAGCACTTTGTAACCACCCCCAAGCTGCTGCTGCTTCCAGGATTATCCACAATTCCCACATGGGGCCCAGACTGAAGTTCATCAGCTCTGACATGAGAAAAGAGTTTGGATCTTTGGATCAACAGTCCACAAAAACTGGGCAACTGTGTCAATGCCTGCCATGGGGATGAGGGCACTGAAAGAAAGCCAAGAGAGGAGTTGGAGTCCCCAGGCACCACATTCACCTGGACACTTCCATGGGATCACAGAGTCAGTAAGGTTGGAAAAGACCTCCAAGATCATCAAGTCCAACCTTTAATGCAAAGTCCTACCTCTCCTAAGGAAACTTCTGCAGAATCACAGAATGTTTTAGGTTGGAAAAGCTCTCTAAGAGCATCAAGTCCTACTGTTAACCCAGCCCTGCCAAGGCCACCACTAACCCATGGCCCCAAGAGCCACATCCTCCAGGGATGGGGACTCCACCTCTGCCCTGGGCAGCTGTGCCAGGGCTGGACAGCCCTTTCCAGGAAGGAATTTTCTCAATATCCAACCTGACCCTCCCCTGGCACAGCCTGAGGCCGTTCCCTCTCCTCCTGTCCCTTGTTCCCTGGGAGCAGAGCCTAACCCCCCCCACTCCCCCCTCCTGTCAGGGACTTGCAGAGCCAGAAGGTCCCCCCTGGGCCTCCTTTTCTCCAGTCTGAGCCCCCCCCGCTCCCCCC
>NW_016690305.1:2625566-2632109 GCF_001604755.1 Lepidothrix coronata
TCCCTCAGCCCCTCCTGCTGCTCCAGCCCCTTCCCAGCTCCGTTCCCTTCCCTGGACATGCTCCGGCCCCTCCATGTCCTTCTTACAGCGAGAAGAAATGCTGGAGGGTTTTGTATCTTCACCCCAAGCCCTGGGCACCACATCCAGGCTGCACCTTCCTCCCTGTACCCCCACTCTGAATCTTGAACCAACAAGAATCTGGGACAGCACTTTTCAAACACTGGCTGGCTCCAGGTTTGGAGGAAACCCCTCCAGAAATGCTCATGAGTCACTCCAAGGACATTCCAACCCCCCTGTCCTCTTAAACCACGCTCGCTATCCTGTTGTCCATCCCAGCAGGCTCTGCTTGGGAATCTGATGCTGTTCCACCTCCCTTTGCTGCATTGGCAGGACAGGTGAGGAGAGTGAGCAGGTCTCACCCTGTGGAAGACAAGGAGCAGGGAATGAGCAGAAGGAATGCCAGGCTGAAGACACTGGAAAGAGCTCCTGAGTCTCCTGGAGTGATTTATTTCAGACCGTAACACGTTAATCACCAGTAAAGACGAATCAAAAGCTGATTTGCTTATTCCTCTCTGGCCTTCAGCCTCCAAATCCTCGTTATATTTGTCTCAATGGAAGTGTTGACCCAGCCAGGGCTGGCTGATGAGTGCAAACACCAAGCTTAACTGAGTTTGTCTTCCCTTCCAAACAGGACTTGCAGCAACAACCCCAGTTAGGGGGCGTTTCTTAGGACATACCCTGTGGTAACACTCCCTTTGTTTTCCATATTCATAAAGATAATCACAGAGGGATAAGATGTTTCCCTGTTAAAGATGAGACAACACTCACTGCATCCCTCAAGGAGACTGTTGGGTTTACTTCAGCTGGAAATTTGGGGTCTGGGGATGCAAAAACCAGTGGCATATGAATGACCAGCCAGGCTTTGTGCTGGAAACCCCAGGCTGCAGGCAGCACCCAGCCCACCAGGAGAGAAGCTCGGGGCTTGAAATGACTGCACTTCCCTCATTTTTAATGTTTTTCACCATCACTGCTGTTGTCAGTCATTGTTAAGTATTAAATTGCATAAAATACAAACCCTTGGAAACAAACAGCAGTGCTTATCAGCCTATGTCAAAAGTCAATTTTTTTTCTTTACAACAATTTTGCCTGGAAATTACTTCTGGGGAGCTGCTCCTGCAGCTCAGCCCCGAGCTCAGGCCCTGCCAGGGGCACAGACACCAGGGCTGGGCTCTTCCCCCCTCTCCCCACACATTGTTTGATCCCCAGACCTTCAGGCTGGTTGTGGAATCACAGAATCATGGAATGGTTTGGGTTGGAATGGACCTTAAAGACCCCCTTTTTCCACCCTAGTGAACACCTCCCACCAGCCCAGGTTGCTCCAAGCCCTGTCCAACCTGGCCTTGATGCCACAGCTGCTCTGGCAAGCTCTTTGTCCCCTCTTGGGCTTGTGTCCCACTGGCCAAGGAGTTTACCTGCACACACAGCACCTCTGTCTTCTCTTTTCCTTCTCTGTCTGCACCTCTGTAACCCTCCAGCCCCTGGAGCTGCAGCTCACGGGCACAGCCAGGAGTTTGACTTTAAAATATATGCATAGGGTTCTTTGATGCCTTGAAAATAAGCCACAGACTTGTTCCCAAGAGGTACTTTTATTAATTTAGGGGGGAAAATAAGGGATCTTGGCAAAAGTTCGAAAGGGCAACACACAAGCTGGACAAAATGTTCCACCCAGCACATACTATAGGGCAGTGTCCTCACTGTCCCTCCAGGAGCTGTGGGGTGTTATGGGGCAGTGTCCTCACTGTCCCTGCCCCTCTGAGCTTGGTGAGGGGCTGCAGGAGCTGTGGGGGGTTATAGGGCAGTGTCTTCATGTCCCTGCTGGGTGAGGGGCTGCAGGAGCTGTGTGGGGTTATAGGGCAGTGCCCTCACTGTCTGTGCTCCAGGAGCTGTGGGGTGTTATGGGGCAGTGTCCTCACTTTCCCTGCCCCTCTGAGCTTGGTGAGGGGCTGCAGGAGCTGTGGGGGGTTATAGGGCAGTGTCTTCATGTCCCTGCTGGGTGAGGGGCTGCAGGAGCTGTGTGGGGTTATAGGGCAGTGCCCTCACTGTCTGTGCTCCAGGAGCTGTGGGGTGTTATGGGGCAGTGTCCTCACTGTCCCTGCCCCTCTGAGCTTGGTGAGGGGCTGCAGGAGCTGTGGGGGGTTATAGGGCAGTGTCTTCATGTCCCTGCTGGGTGAGGGGCTGCAGGAGCTGTGTGGGGTTATAGGGCAGTGTCCTCACTGTCCCTGCTGGGTGAGGGGCTGCAGGAGCTGTGGGGTTATAGGGCAGTGCCCTCACTGTCCCTCCAGGAGCTGTGGGGTGTTATGGGGCAGTGTCCTCACTGTCCCTGCCCCTCTGTGCTGGGTGAGGGGTTCCAGGAGCTGTGGGGTTGTAGGGCAGTGCCCTCACTGTCCCTCCAGGAGCTGTGGGGTGTTATAGGGCACTGTCCTCACTGTTCCAGTCTGAGCTGGGTGAGGGGCTCCAGGAGCTGTGGGGTGTTATGGGGCAGTGTCCTCACTGTCCCTGCTGGGTGAGGGGCTGCAGGAGCTGTGGGGTTATAGGGCAGTGCCCTCACTGTCTGTGCTCCAGGAGCTGTGGGGTTATAGGGCAGTGTCCTCACTGTCCCTGCCCCTCTGACCTTGGTGAGGGGCTGCAGGAGCTGTGTGGGGTTATAGGGCAGTGTCCTCACTGTCCCTGCTGGGTGAGGGGCTCCAGGAGCTGTGAGGTGTTACAATTTTCCCTGGCAGCTACTCCAGGTCTTCCCCATGTGGGTTCCAGGGCCCTGCTATGAGGTTCCACCCATCCTTTCCCTCTCCCCACACACACACAGGGTGGTTCTGACCCAATAATCACAGATCTGGTGCCTGACGAACTCCCAGCCTGGAAGAAGGAACAAAGCAAAGACTGAGGAGGAGGAGGAGGTTGACCTGCTGAACACCCCCCAGCCAGGAGGGAAATCACCTTCCTGGCACCTGAGTGGATTCATCTGGAGCAGAGGCACCAACAGACTGACCTGGAGGCACCTTTGGCCACGCTGACACAGGGAGAGACTTGTTTGGCTGCCAGAGGCAAGGCTTTGGGGGCCAAGGCTGCTGGGCTGGGAGCAAAGGGATGAATGATTTCTGTCCTGTGCCATTTTGAAAGAATGATCCAGGGAAATATCCCCTGCTGCAGAATTCCAGGGAAAGTGCTGTCATGGAACCCCAGAATGGTTTGGGTTGAAAGGGATCATGTTGTTCCACCCCCTGCCCTGGGCAAGGTCACCTTCCACTGTCCCAGGTTGCTCCAAGCCCTGTCCAACATGACCTTCACTTAAAGAGAAAGGTATCCCACCACACACAGATGCCCATCTGGAATTTTCCTTTAGAAGTCTGAGGACAGGTCTTATGTGAAATCTAAGTGATTAAATTAGCACCTGCACTCACAGGCATGGTAAAATAAGAAATCTAAGGGAATTTATGCTGTTAATAAACCCCTCTGAGTGTGTTCCTGACAAATAGCTTGTGAATTAACGTAATAAACAACCTCTGTTTGCTGACAAATTGCATCTGTGCTGAAAGCCAAATAGCAGAGATGGGTTGAGCTGCCTATGGAATTACAGGGGATATTATTACTTTGTGGTGTCAACACCCAGGGGCTCAGACACACCAACTGTGGGTGACTCAGGGCTGGGTTTAACCACCTCTGCCCTCTGTGTGGCTCAGGACAGTTTCCATCACACCCCACGGAGCTGAGGAACAGGGGCAGGGACTGAGCTCTGCTCTGGGGGGACCAGGGACAGCACCCAGGGAAGGGCTGGAGCTGTGCCAGGGCAGGCTCAGGTTGGATCTCAGCAAAAGGTTCTTCCCCCAGAGGCTGGTTGGGCACTGCCCAGGCTCCCCAGGGCAGTGGGCACAGCCCCAAGGCTGCCAGAGCTCCAGGAGGGTTTGGCTGATCCTCTGGGGCACAGGGGGTGACTCTGGGGGATGTTCCTGTGCAGGGCTGAGGGTTGGACTGGATGGTCCTGGTGGGTCCCTTCCAGCTCAGCACATTCTGGGATCTGTGATTCACCTTTCCCACACTTGGAAAGTCCTGACCAAACTCTTCCTGTCAGCTTTGACAGAGATGGAGGTGAAGCTCTTCCAAAGCGGAGGAAAAGGTGTTAATGTTGAAATATGGCAGCGTTGTGGGGAGCTGACCTTTATTGAAGCTCCACAAAATGCAGCCTTGAATGCAGTGAGGTTTGAAAGCCCCAATCCTGCTGCTCACACTGCACACATTTGTGCTGACAGCACCTAAACTGGCTGCTGGAGTGCCCTGGAATGCTCCCAGATGGCTAAAGACACAACACAGGCATTGTTCAGACACTGTTTTGGGAGCCCTTGAGGAAACCTCCTGCTTTCAGAGGAAACAACAAGGACTGTCATCGACTTCAGAGGAACTCAAGATCTCTGTCCTGCTGTATTTCCATGACTTCTCACCTCTCCTTCGATTTCTACATCCCTCCTGAGGCCAAACCTTGTTCCTCAACCTCAGTGATAAAGACCCAGAGGCACAGAGAGGCTGAATGTCTCACTCAGGGTCACAGAGGCTCTCACAGATTCGGCTGCTCTGCCTTGCAGCCCATGGAATAAAACCAGCCCTGGGAAGGGGGATCATGGAAACAGAACCATGGAGTGCTTTGGGTTGGAGGGACTTTAAATCTCATCCAGTCCCACCTCCTGCCATGGGCAGGGACACCTCCCACTAGCCCAGGTTGCTCCAAGCCCTGTCCAACCTGGCCTTGGACACTTCCAGGGATCCAGGGGCAGCCACAGCTGCTCTGGGCAACCTGTGCCAGGGCACCATCACCCTCCCAGGGAAGGATTGCATCCTAATATCCCATCTAAACCTGTTCTCTTTCACTGTGATCATATCTACTTTGAGCCTGCTGTGCCCTCCGTTTCCTTCTTAGAACCATGGGATTGCTTGGCTTGGAAAAGACCTTTAAGATCATCAACCCAGCCCCACCACCGTGTTCACCACCAAGCCATGTTGGCTCTTGTCACTGAGGGCAAAGGATATCTGGGAGCTCTAGATAACAATTCCAGACAAAAGGCATGGATAAGGACACAGAATATTACCCCATTTCACTCAGCCACTGCCACAAGGTTTAACCTGAGCCCTGTGACCACTGATGTTTAGAAAGCACCAGTAACTCCTCCTTCCCTGTTATGCATCCATGGACCATCAGACTCTTCACAAACTAAACCCTCCTGATTAGTACAACATGAGTACTTGTTTTTTGGGCTGCTGCTGCCTTCCCATCTTCAAAGCCAAACCACCAAAGCTTTATATCCTTCCCACAGGACGGGCAGTAACCTCTTGTACCAGCCAACAACCTCCTTGCAACATCTGCCTGCTTTCATGGCCTTAGTTCTTGGCAGGATAACCCCCCCATGATATTTGGAAGCTGAAGACCCTGGGGGATCAAGCAGGGCTGTTGGCTCTTTGTGGCTGTTGGTTTACCCCCAAACCACCCACAGCACTAACAAAAAAAACCCTCAGAGCAGAACTTTTTGGCCTGAGGATGGTACATGGGTATGTAGGACCTGGCTTTGGCTCCTTCATCTGACCTTGGCTTTCCATATGACCTTGGGCAGGGCACCTCCTACCTGCTATTGAGAGATTCTTAAACTCCTAAAAGCATTATGAGCTGTCCAAGGTGGGCTGGAGGGCGAAGAGTCTCCAGAAGCACCAAAGATTGATTTTAAAATCAACCTGATGTTTTCAAAAAATTAAATGCCTTTGATCCTCTGGCACCTCCACTACATTCCCTGGATTCCAACTTCCTGCTTTGCAGACGTGGCTGAGCTCTTTGGGCTGGAAGTCAGCTTAAAGAAGACAGAAGTTCTCTATCAACCAGCACCTCAGGAAGTCTTCCTTCATCCCCATATCACCATTGGTGAATCAGAGCTCAAATCAGTCCAGCAGTTTAATTACCTAGGTAGCCTCATCTCCTCGGATGGTAAGATTGATGGGGAGATAGGCAACAGGTTAGCAAAGGCATAGAGAGCTTTTGGAAAACTCCATCAAAGAGTCTGGCGAAATAAACACCTGAAGAAAAGTACCAAGATCAGTGTTTACAGAGCCATAGTGTTGTCTACTCTTTTATATGGTTCCGAATCCTGGGTCATCTACCACCACCACCTGCGACTCCTCGAACGCTTCCATCAACGCTGCCTCTGAACAATCCTAAACATCCACTGGTCAGATTATGTGACCAACACATCTGTTCTAGAACAAGCAGCAGTCACAAGCATTGAGGCCATGTTGCTGAGAACACAGCTGAGCTGGACAGGGCACGTCTCCAGGATGAAGGACCAACCACTGCCTCCCTAAGATCCTGCTCTATGGTGAACTTGCCACCGGCTGCTGCAAGAGAGGAGCCCCAAAGAGGAGATACAAGGACTCCCTGAAACAACATCTCAGCCTTGGCCATATTGATCATCATAACTGGTCTATTCTGGCCTCCAAATGGGAGGCCTGGAG
>NW_016690305.1:2632119-2638992 GCF_001604755.1 Lepidothrix coronata
CTTCCTGGCATCCATCCACCTTCCAGGAGATCCACCCACCTTTCTGGAAATCCACCCACCTCCCTGGAGATCCACCCACCTTCCTGGAGATCCATCCACCTTCCTGGAAATCCACCCACCTCCCTGGAGATCCATTCACCTTCCTGGCATCCATCCACCTTCCAGGAGATCCACCCACCTTTCTGGAAATCCACCCACCTCCCTGGAGATCCACCCACCTTCCTGGAGATCCATCCACCTCCCCGGCATCCATCCACCTTCCTGGAGATCCATCCACCTTCCTGGCATCCATCCACCTTCCTGGAGATCCATCCACCTTCCTGGAGATCCACCCACCTTCCCAGCAAAGCCAGTTGCTCCCGGGCTTAGTTTGGGGCATGGGCAACCCTGGAACTCCCTGGGGTTGTGTTTGATGTTTTCTTACAAGTTTGGAGTTGGAATCATGGAATGGTTTGGGTTGGAAGGGCCCACAAAGATCATCTCTGTCCACCCCCTGCCATGGGCAGGAACACCTTCCACTGGCCCAGGTTGCTCCAAGTGCATCCAACCTGGCCTCGGACACTTGCAGGGCTGGGGCAGCCACAGCCTTTGTGTTTTGGCTGCTGTTCCCTGCCGGGGGAGCAGCCTGGAGGGACAGGAATGCTGTCCTGGAGGGACAGGAATGCTGTCCTGACGGGACAATCTCCCCTGACAGTGACGTGGCACTGCAGGAGGGCACAGGCAATAAATAAACAGCTGATAGCCCAAATTAATCCCTGTTCTTACACCCCACAGCCTGAGCCCTGGCTGGTGAGGCGAGTTAATTACCAGACTGTCAGCAGATGTTCCAGGAGCCCTGTCAGGATGTGACAGCCCCGGGATCAGAGCCGTCCTTCCCGCAGAGCTTTCCCGCCTGGAATCGCTGTCACGATGAGCGCCCCGGGAGCAGCCCTGATAAAGCCCCTCAATTCACAGCAACTTTTGTCTGCTTTATTACATTAGGTATTCCTAAAGGAGAGGCTGGCAAAGCTGGAATGATTAGCATTCCATTTGCAAACACATATTCCTGTGTGCGAAGTGATCCCGGCACGTGCCCCTGGAGTTTTGGGGAAACCCGGTTTTACCTCCCCAAAGAAACATGGAACAGCAGCCTTAGGTATGGGAAACCTCCTTCCCAATCTGCCATGATGTGGTGGTGCAAGAGTTGTGGTGAAAACATGGTTTTCCCAGTATATTTTTGGGCAAATGTTTCCACCTGGGAGACATTTTTTCTCGCAAAGGTGCTGAAGTTTTCACAGAAACGGGAGAATGTTTTGGGGAACGATCACACGGCAAAATGTCGCTTTGTGTTACAACAACTTCCCACAAAAGAGAATTTCACGGAATCCCAGAATGGGTCAGGCTGGAAGGGACCACTGTGGGGCATCTGCTCCAGCAGGGCCATCCCAGAGCACACGGCACAGGATTGTGTCCAGAGGGGTCTGGAATATCCCCAGGGAGGAGACTCCGCATCCTCTCTGGTCTCTGTTCAGGGCTGGGTCACTGCCCAGGGAAGAGGTTCTTCCTCCTGTGCAGGTGGAACCTCCTGGGCATCAGTTCCTGCCCGTTGCTCCTGTGCCATTGCTGGGCCCCCCTGAGCAGAGCCTGGTCCATCCTCTGCCCCCTCCCTGCAGCCCCAAAGACATGGCTGAGGGCCCCTCTCAGGGTCTGCTCTGGAGGCTGAACAGCCCCAGCTGCCTCAGCTGTCCTGCTCCCAGAGATGCTCCATCCCTTCAGCATCTCCACAGCCTTCCCTGAACCCGCTCCAGAAGCTCCCTGTCCCAACAGAAATGAATTCCTACACTTTGCCAATGCTTTCCCCCAGGAAAATCTCCTTCCTTGAGGTGAAGACCTAACTCAACATCACTCCATGAGAAAAGCCACCGACTCTTTGCCTGATCCTGAGGCAAAACATCCAATCTGTGCCACTTGGATTAACTCATTACATCTGACATGAATCCCTTTCTCCTGGGGACCTCCAGGAAAAGCATTCCCAGTCCACAGGAGAAGCTTTGTAGGACGTTTCCATGAGCTGTTTTCCCTACAAACTGTAGCTGGCACACTGTGCAGTGCCCAGCCTCTGAGGAGCAGAGGTACAACAGCTCCAGATGCTTCTTAACCTCTTCAAACTCCAGCTGTAAAAATGCAAGTGCTCCTCAAGTGAGCCCTAAAGAGAGGGGAAAGCCTGACACCATCTTCAGACACCTGTAAGTCCCAAAGATCCCAGTGCCCAGGTCTGGAATCTTCTTTTCCCATGACTTGGCTTTGTAACAGGCTTATATTTTTATTTATATTCAATGCACAAGCAAAGTTGGCCACATATTCCTAGAACTCCCCACTTGGAGGAGGCTTCAAATAGAAAATAGGGAGAATCCAGCTTCCCGTGGATTATTTTTCTGATGGAAGAGGAAACTATTGTGGTTTCAATTTGTTCCACTTTGGTGCAGAGCCCCCTGTGAACAGGACACTGCAGATGTCATGGGCTCCAGGTTCTTGTTCCCCTTTCAACAACTCATCCCTCTCTGCATTTCAAACACCCCCCAAACCTGCTCAGTATTCCAGAGATGATAACGAGACCTTGGGAGCGCCAGATTTTAGGAACAGGAAACGAGGACAACACAGCATCTCTCTGCTGCAGAAGTTCTTTAAAACATCCCTGTTATGGCTTTGGGGGTTCAAAGCCTTTGCCCATGGTGGTGGGACTGTGGGAGCAACTCCCACCCACCCCTGAGGCAGCTGCCAGCAGGCCACGAGATGGATTTGCAAATCATCCATCACCAGCAGCTTCAGTGATTTAATTAGAGCCAAATTACTTTATGTCTTTGAAAACATCACAAATCTTGCTGGAAAAGATCCCGTGCGTGTGCACAGACTCACCAGCAAGGGGTTGTTTCATCCTGCCAAAAGTGCAGGAGAACAGCATTCCTGGCCCCAGGGGCTGCTGAGGAAGATTCCAGTGCCTGCCTGGACCAAAGCCTGCAGTAAAAGGGAGGCACAGCCTTCATCCTCCTGCAGCAGGATCCTCTTCCCAGCACGCTCCCTGCTCTTTGTGCTCGGCACTGCCGAAGGTTTGGGCTCCCAGCTGGGAACGGGAGAGGAGCAGAGGCAGGAAACTCGCTCAGCCCTCGGCCAGGAACACAACAGAGCCATGGAAGGCTCCCTGATTCCTGCAGCCCGGCCAGACCCCTGCAGGGCTGCTCAGCCCCCCATGCCAGGGAACACAAATCCATAAATCCCAACACGTCCCAGGCACTGCTCCTGCTCCGAGGGCCCGCGGCCGAGCTGGGTGGGCTCCTCCAGCAGCAGGTCCCCCATCCCAGCCAGGGGTCAGTCCAGCAGGAGCAGTTCCAGGCACAGGGGGGGCCTGGGAAGCAGCCCGGACTCAGGGAAGCAGCTGCAGGGTCGGGAGAACAGCCCGAGGAGAGCCTCGTGCTGCTGGGAGGGCTGGAACAGTCCCGGGAATCTGAGCCCAATGGGAACAGGGCTAATGCCAGGATCTTTCCCTTGCAAGTCATGCCAGGGGCAGGCATTTATCCCAAACAGGGAAAGGGGTGTAGGCAGCTCCCATTCCCAAAGAACTCGGGAGTGCAGCTCCACCAGGGCAGGTTACAGCAGTCGTGTGTCCACCCGGGTCACTCACGTGCAGGATCTGCTCTTCCCTGCCTGGAGGAGACTTTTGGAAGTCATGGTGCCATGGAAAAACGTGATGGTTAAAAGCACCACCCTGAGTCACACGTGGGTTCCTTCACGGAATATTAATCCCGGAACATTCTGAGTTGGAAGGGACCCACGAGGATCATCAAGTCCAGCTCCCAAGAGAATGGCTCGCCCGGGGAGCAAACCCACACCCTTGGAGTTATCAGCTCTGTGCTCCAACCAGCTGAGTCCATCCCAGGGAAGTGGAACACGAATTAAGTGGCAAAAAGGTGGCAAGACACCAGGACACCAAGGAAAGTGTCTGTGAGGTGGAACAGGAAGATATACTGGGAGCTGCATGCACCATCCTCTGCCTTGAAAGCCAATCAGAGCTGCTGCCTTATATGGCCCATCCCTGGAAGTGTTCCAGGCTGGATGGGGCTTGGAGCAACTTGGTTTAGTGAAAGGGGTAGAGGGAATGGCAGAGGGTGGAATGAGATGGAATTTCAAGTCCCTTCCAACCCAAACCAGTCTGTGATTCCGCGGAGCCCTGGATAAAATACAGAGAAAACATGGGAGGCCCTTTGGGAAAGGGTGGATTTGACTGAGGCACTTCTGATTGGTCCAACAGGTGTGGACACCTGGAGTGGGCTCCAGAGCTGCCAAGGGAGCTGGAAGTGGAGCAGATGCCAAGTGCAGCTCGTGTCCCTGCCTGGATGAACAGAGTGCCCGCAGAGCTGAGCTAGCACGGCACAGGCACGGCCACAGAGCCAGGACATGCTGCTCTGCATCCTGCATTCCTGTTCCAGGGAGAGGAATGCCCAAAACAAACACCCCCTCTGGTCCCTTCTCACCTGCAGCCCCACAGCTTGTGCTCTTCCTGCCCTGGAAACACAGAAACCCACCCAAACTCCCTGAGTGCCTGTACTTGGGAGCTGCCTCTTAGGAGGCAACTCTGGTTGGGAGAACCCACTGCAGCCTGGAAGCAGTCTGTCCAAATAGCTGAGGAACAGCTTATTTTCTCCCAAATCCATATGAAATCCAGCTTTACACACTTCTGCTTCTGTTTGCAGCTGTGTTTGGGAGCAGGGGATCCTCCTGCCACCTGAGCTCTGCCCCTGGGAGAGACCCTGCCGTGACCGAGTCTTTCCAGCCACGGGAAAAGGCCACACTGGCAGCAAAACATGTGCAGGCAGCTGAAAACCCGCTGACCCTCCACAGTCCTGGCTCCTGCTGCACTCTTGCCTTGATTTTTTCCCCCTGTTTTTTAATCACTGTGCCTCGTGTGACAGATCAAAGCACTTGAAAGCCAAGCGAAGGTGCTCCAGCCCTTGGCAGGAACACGGGATGGCACAGCCCAGCACCGCCCACGCAGGTGGCCCGGAGGGGCTGCAGATATTAATTTAAAAACCACGTCGGGAGGTTGGCTTGCTGGCATTTGTTTCAGCCTCTACTCTTCCATTTTCCCGTTCAATCCCAAGGAAAGGGCCCCTTGGCCCAAGAGCCCCCGCCCGGGTCCGGCTCCGAAGGTTCCGGATGTTGGGCTGTTCCGTCCCTGCTGCCTCGTGCAGGTCCCCAGTGCTCGGGAACAGCCACTGTACAATTAATCCTGCTGCAATAATAGGGCAGCACCAATTACTGAGCAGACTCTTGTAGCAATAAAAAAATAATATACTGAGTCTTACTTTCTAAGTCACGGTGCAATAAATGTCTCTCTTTTGGAGGACTTCCATCTTTCTAGTCCTGCCTCTTACTCCCTCTTCTTTTTTTTTTTTTTTTTTTTGCACCTAAGCCAAGTCTCACTTGCAGACCATCCATCCCAGAGCCATAAATTCCCCATCTGAGCCGTGTCAGATCCAGCAGTCCCTCAGTCTGACTCGGAACACTGAGTTTCCTCCATCCAGCTCAAAGTCCTTGGAAGCTGAGCGTGGATCCTCAGTGGGATTTCTGAGCCTGGGAGGAGCAAAACATAAGACAAAAGAAAAGGGTCACAACATCACGGAGCCCAGAATGTGCTGAGCTGGGAGGGGCCCACCAGGACCATCCAGTCCAACCCTCAGCCCTGCACAGGAACATCCCCAAGAGTCCCCCCCTGTGCCCCAGAGGATCAGCCAAACTCTCCATGAGCTCGGCTCATGCCCAGCAGGGAGCTCCTGCCCTTCCAAAAGACATTGGGAGGAGAGGGAAAGGTCCAACCAAGATGATGGGGATCCAGGATGGTTTTAATGAAGAAAACTATGGCAAAGACACAACTCTGGAGAGTCTCTGCCTGGGGGTGGCACTTAATGGGAGGAGGCAGGTCCAAGGAAAAGAGAGTGACTATTACAGGGAGGGCTCAGTGGGATTTCTGGCTGAACTGAAGTTTCCCAGCAGTCCCAGGGCTCCAACCTGCTGGCAATGCCTGCAGGGGTAATTCCCTGCCACCAGCCCTTCCTGAGGCTCTCTGCAAAGCCACAGCCTGCTTTGAAGGGGAGTTTTAGTCTGAAATTTAAAACTCTTGTGCTTTGGTAGAAGTTTCACGCTTGGCTGAGCGAGCCCAGGCTCCCAAAATCTGCCATCCTCCCTTTGGCAGGCCCTGCCAGTGCTGTGGGATGCAGCATTCCCTAATTACAAGCCACATCACACTTTCCCCTCCACTTTGGCACAACCATCTCCAGAGAGGCTGGATGTGTGTGTGTGTGTTTGTTTTCACACTGCCTGATCCCCCCCAGCCTGACTAATCCTCACCTCCAGCCTGACTAATCCTCACCTCCAGCCTGACTAATCCTCACCTCCAGCCTGACCCTGCAGGGTAGGTTTTGGACCAGACCCACACTCCCTACACCATCCAGATTTAGTCCTTGCTTGCCAGTCCCTATAAATCACATCCCTGTGGTTCAGCTTGTTCCCTCCATCCCTCTGCTCCTGGTCTTGCTGTTCTGTGCCTCCCACCCCTCATGGGGCAGCAGGGAGATGATATTCCTCTCCCCAGGACTGCTGAATTCCCCAGAGCCCCATGGAGGAAAAGGATTTGCCCATAAGAGGTTTTCCAAGTCACACCAGATGGTGCAAAGTCCTTGGAAGCTGAACATGGATCCTCAGTGGGAATTCTGAGCCTGGGAGGAGCAGAACATGAGACAAAAGAAAGGGGTCACAGCATCACACAGAGGCAGAATATCCTGAGCTGGAAGGACCCACCAGGACCACCCAGTCCAACCCTCAGCCCTGCACAGGAACATC
>NW_016690305.1:2639734-2641678 GCF_001604755.1 Lepidothrix coronata
CCTGCCCCTCCTCTGCCCCTGCCCAGGCAGTTGGAACTGCAGTGAGGTCTCCCCTCAGTCTCCTCTGCTCCAGTTGAACACACCAAGTGCCCTCAGCTGCTCCTCCAGGCCCTTCCCCATCCTCCTGCCCCTCTTTTGGACACTCTCTAACAGCCTGAGAAGGGGATGATCCCCTGTGGCTGAGCAGGGAAGGTGAGGTGTCCCCATGGCCCCCCACCCTGGGCACACTGAGCCTCTGCTCAGCTGCTCAAAAGACCAGTCTTTGCTTTGGGCAAAAAAAAATGGACTTTTAAAAGCTAAAATGAACACACTGCTCAAGTAAACTGCACAGAAGTGAAATTCTGATGAGGCTTCAGCACCCTGGTGCCTGCAGACAGGCTCTCTGCTCCATTCAATCCCCTGTCATGCTTGTTACTGGGAAATGCATTCCCCTCACACTGACATTTCATATACTTACTGATACAGCACATAATGAACACCCCGCCAGCCCTGTCAGCCTCTTGCAAAACTAACTTTTTATTGCCTCTGTTCTCATTATTGTATTTAAATTTGCTGGTTTGTTGGCGGGGTGGCTTTTTTTTTTTTCCTTCTCAAAAGAGCAGCCCAGCGTAACAACGAGACTCCCCCTCGGGGTCCTGCCCCGGGAAGCACAGATTCCCAGCAGCCCAGCCAGCCCTCAGGGCTCCCCGGGAGGAGGCACCGGCACTTCCAGGCGGCTGCAGAGGTTGGAACAGGGATAAACGAGCGCCGAAGCACCTTCCCGGCTGTGTGATCCCACACCTTCCTGACCCGGGGCTAAGCACATCTCTGCCATCAGCAGGGCACTTACAACTAATATCCCTGACATTATGATGACTTATTCCACAGTTTTAGACTTATTTGCTTTCACTCTCCCACAGTGTGGGACATGAGAGAGTGGCAGTCACAGCAGTGCTCCCGGGCACTGAACTGCTCCTAATGAAAACCTGGAGAAGCTGTGGAATCATCCCTGATCATCCCTGCAGCACTTCAGCAACGGGCTCGGGCTCTGAGCTGCCTTCTGCCTCCTGCTACCTTGATTTTGGGCTAAATGCAGCCCTGGGAAGTAGTTTGTGGGCTGGGAAGGGGTCTTAGGGGAGCAGCAGAGCGGGATCAGCCCCTCTGGGATTGAGGTCATCCAATGTCAATGATCAGCTGACCTTTTCCTTTGGTCTAGAACATCAAATAAACACAACAAACCCCTCTGAAACTCCGTGACAGGAGCCCCAGACACCTGAAATAACAGCTAGAAGTGACAAGTGCTCCCAAGAGTGGTTTTCCTTCTTTCCCTGTTTGACCCTTCACTGTTCCCTCCTCTGCAGACAGGGCTGATGCCTTTACACCTTGTCTAATCTCACTTAAGAAAACCAGGAGCCTCGTGGAGGGTGAAACCTGTTTTTTCAAGCTTTTAAAGGACCATAAACACATAGATTGAAAAAAAAACCCCACCAAACCCAACAATTAGCAGCACAAAGTGCATTTTTTATGTTAACAACCAGACAGCACAGTAGGAAATGGAGACCTACCAATGTGAATATAACATTTTTGTCTCGTTTTCTCCCTCTGCTTACAGAAGAATGGTTATGGCACATCAGGTGAGAGGCCTGGCAACCTGGGCATCCAGTCTGAGGGGAGTGATGTGTAATTATGTGTGTCATGAGGAAGTATCACCTTCCTTTGAATATTCTCTCTCCTAGTTCTGTTGTTCTTGTGCTGGAAGAGACAAAACCCATCCTCTCCTCCTTGCATTTCTCCTCCCACTGGTCAGAATTGTACCAGTGACCTGCAGTGACCTGTTTGGAGGTTTGTTCCTGTCCCTGTTGGAGAGAGTCCAGAGGAGGCCCCAAGGTGGTCAGAGGGCTGGAGCAGCTCTGCTGGGAGGAAAGGCTGGAGAGCTGGGATTGTTCAGCCTGGAGAGGAGAAGCT
>NW_016690305.1:2641889-2673951 GCF_001604755.1 Lepidothrix coronata
GTTGGACGGGGCTTGGAGCAACCTGGGCTAGTGGAAGGTGTCCCTGCCCATGGCAGGGGGTGGAACTAGATCTAAATCCCTCCCAACCCAAACCATTCCTTGACTCTGTGACAGACATTTGGAGTCACAGCACACCTCTCACTCCTTCCTCACCCAAAAGAGGCTCGGAACCCAGGGCTAAACATTCCTACCCCGGGTGGTTTTTAGCAGCCCCACGGCCCTGTTCCATCCCGGACTCTTCCACCCCTGGCACACGGCACGGGTGGGAGGCTGGAGGGGCTGAGTCCAGAGGGAGGGAGCGCCGGGAGCAGCCGGAGCACGGACACAGCTCCCGGAGCACAGCCCCACATCCCTCCTCTCCATGGGCCCCTCCAGGGCACAGCACTGCCTTCCCACCTCCATCCCCGCTCCAACAGGAATTCCCCCGGGGAACCGCAGCTCCAAACCAGCGCGGCTCCTCCAGCAGCGTCCGGTGTGTCGGCAGCTCGGGAGCAGCTCATTATCCCCGGGGCTCGGCGGAGCACGTTCCCATGGAAACAGGGAGCCTTTTTTATGGCTGTTGACAGCTTTGGAGGGTTTTTTCTCTAAAATGCTTGGACACAGAACAGGTGTCTCCGAGCCAGGCAGTAACCAGATAGTGCAAAGCCGGCGCGGGCAGATAATGAGACAAGTGTTTGTTGGAGAGGAAACACTTTCACCCGGCGAGGAGCCGGTCCCCGCCGCGGGGACACGGAGAGGCATCTGCCACGGAACCCTTGGGAAGGGGGGACAGGCTGCCCACCCCCCGGCAGGGCGCGCCGGGGGCAGGGATGTGGCTCCTGCTGCCTTCCCTCCACCCCACAGCTCCGTGGCAGGGCTGGGGGAGCAGCCTCGGCATCCCCGGGGGTGCCAGGGGACCTCAGCCCCGCTGGCAGGATCTCCTGAGCTGTCAGGGTGCTCCTGAGCTGTCAGGGTGCTCCTGAGCTGTCAGGGTGCTCCTGAGCTGTCCGGATGCTCCTGAGCTGTCCGAGCAGCCAGGAGTGATCTGCTTGCAAAGCAGCGAATAATTCCCCCCACACACACCCCCGTGCCCGTGCCTGCTCTTGCAGGGATGGATTTCCAGGGAACCGGGCTGCAGGGAAAGGGTGGAATAACAAATGTCCAACAGCCACATCTGCCCTCGCTCGAGGCAGCACCACACGAGAGCCAACCCTGCCCCGGCTCCAGCCAGCCCACATTTCCTCTCCAACACCAAAAACCACCTCCTGTGGGTTTTTTCTCTGCAGCTCAGGTTGTTAGAGCTCCTGAGCTCGGCCAGAAAGCCCCGAGTCATTCTGCACAGGGAGCTCTGTCGTTGGCAATGTGGTGTTTGTTCCATCAGAGCCCACGTTGGAGTTCTCCAGGTTTCCGTGTCAGGTGCTCAGAGAGGGGCCTGTGCCAGATTTCAATTGTCTGTGCAAATTTTATTGTGCTCACACGTTGTGGTACAGTCTAATTACCCAATTGCCTCCTATTTTTTTCCCCCTAAAACACCTGCCTTGTTTGCTGAATGGATAATTGTTCACTCTAGGCTTTTATCACCCTAATTATTATTTAGTGTACAGCATGCAAACCCTGGCTCAAACAAACTGAAAACTGCTCATTTCCTCTTCAGTCTGGCTCAGCTTTTCTAACCAATGTAATTGAAAACTATAGGAATTGTTCATTTCTCACCACATCAGATAGAAATGATTTCAGATAGAAATTATTTCAGATAGAAATGATTTCAGATAGAAATTCCTTTCCCAGCAGTGGCAGATATAAAAATGAGAAACTGAGGCACTCAGAGATTAAACCCACTGAACATAAGAACTAGTTTTTTGCTACCCCTTGTGTCCCTATCTGAGCATTTATCATCCTTCTGCCTTGACTGTGCTGAGTTAAACCTCCTGTAAACTTGTGACTGAAGTTACCTGCAGTCCCACACATGAGCCCAGCGTTCCAAAGGCAGGGATGCAGCTGCTGATACCTCCAGCATGGCTAGAGATTCCCATTTTCCCATGACTTTACTCCAGGAGGTTGCTCTGTCCTGGCTCTGACTCTGCACTACCCTGGGCAGGGCATCCATCCCCTCCCAAAATCCAGAGCTGCCCTGGGGAGGGAGCTTCTGGAGGATGGAAAAGAGCCACCATTTCATCTTTTCAGTCCAAACAGAACGAGAAAGGCACGATGCTGAAGTTGTTTTCTGAACGGCAGAAGTGCTCAGGGTCAAATGACAGGTCTCGTTTTTGGATCAACCCTCTTTGTTTCGAGCTCCTTAATGTAAAATTCATTCTGATTCAAAGGAAAATCAACCCACAGCCACGGGGAAATGCAAAATGTTCATGTTAAAGAGCATGTGCTTCCAGGATTAAAGGAGTTTTGGACATCAATACAATTTCACAAGGTAAAAAAAAAATCCCTTTAATTCGAGCCATATTTTCCAACAGCAACCGGTGCAAGGAACGTTTTCCAACCTGCTCCCATTGCAAGCACCGAGCAAGGTGCAGAATAAATAATGTGTGACCATGTTATTAGAGGCTGTGCAGGAAAACACCTGCAGAGAGGAGATGAAATAAAGACCTGGCCCCTAAATCAACACAGGTGAGGTCACACCTCGAGGGCTGTGCCCAGTTCTGGACCCTCATGATGGGGACACGGAGGGGCTGGAGCATCTCCATGGAGCTGGGAAGGGGCTGGAGCAGCAGGAGCAACTGAGGGAGCTGAGGGGGCTCAGCCTGGAGAAAAGGAGGCTCAGGGGGGACCTTCTGGCTCTGCAAGTCCCTGACAGGAGGGGGGAGCCGGGGGGGGTCGGGCTCTGCTCCCAGGGAACAAGGGACAGGAGGAGAGGGAATGGCCTCAGGCTGTGCCAGGGGAGGGTCAGGTTGGACATCAGGAGGAATTTCTCCATGGAAAGAGCTGTCAGTCCTTGGCAGGGGCTGCCCAGGGAGGTTTGGAGTGCCCAGCCCTGGAGGTACCCAAGGATGGCCTGGCCATGGCACTGAGTGCTCTGGGCTGGGGGACAAGGTGGGGATCAGGCACAGGTTGGACTCAATGACCATGGATATCTTTTCCATCCTTAATGATTCTGTGATTTAAGTCCTTGTCCTCGATAGGGCAAATTTATCACACTTTTTTATCACAGGAGTTGCTTTTCTCCAAGGTTCACTGGAGCCTTTCTGCACTGCAGCCCAAAAACTGGGAAATCACTAAGGGAGAGCAAACCACAGGGATCCCCTCCTTTGTGCATCCACAAAGAAGAGTGTGGGCCACACACAACCCTGCACTTTCCTGGTCCCCAGAAGGTGTTTCCTACCTGTTTTCTTTGCAGTGTAACATCAGAGGATCCTGCATCTTGTTGCTGCTACCACGATGACAGAGAGATTGAATGGAGTCAACACATTGGGAAGAAAGGGCTAAAACTGGGAAAAACAACAAATCATCCCTGAAAAAACGAGACTGAAAGGAAGATGAATGGTATGAGCACTGAGGAGATGGAAAAAGAAAAGAGGAAACACCTGGAGACAAGGTGGGAAGAGCTTTGGTCTCCTAAGACTGGCTTTTCACTGGAGCCTGACAAGTTTAAGGGGGAATTTGTGTGCACTCCACTGACTTGGCAGAAACCATTTCCCAGCTTTCACCCCAGGACTTGCAGCTTTTTTCCCTCCACCTCCAGCCCCTTGATGCTCTGGAAGCCTCTTTCCCACAGCCAGACAAACGAGACACAGCCTTTTCCCAGGCAAACTCCAACCCAGTCCCTCTTCTCCATTTGGGATCCGCATCACCATCCCCCCAAAACCTCTGAGGGGTCCCCAGCCCCGCTGGCCTTGCTCAGTTGTGTCCCTACCACACCTCTGAGCAGCCTCTACTTTGTATTCCCCCCTGGGAATGGGTGCATTCCATCCTGCCCCTCCTCTGCCTTTGGTGTCCCAGGGTCTCTCCCACGGTGGGTGTTGGGAGCAGCTGGAAAGCTTCTGGGTATTCAGCACCTCCCAGAATCCCACTCAAACCCATGGACAGGAGCTGGAACAGCTCCACGCTGGGTAGTATATAAGGAATGTGTGATGTCTGGAGAGGGATGGACTTGAGGATGGTGAGTCCCATCTCTGACACCTCCCAGCCCTCACAGAGTCACCAAAAGTGTACAACAAACCCACTTTTTTGGAATGAGAACCAGAGCTGTTGAACCCTTTCTAAAGGAGCCTTACAAAATATTCACAGTTCATGAGATGAATTCCCTTCTGCTTATTATTCAGCTCAGCTATAGTTAAACCAATTTAAGCTACACAACATAAGAGTTATTAAAAAAGATCTGTGCCTGTCAACTTTTCATTACATTACTGCTCGACATTCACCTTGTACAAAATAAAAAAAAAAATAAGGAGAGGAAAAAAAAAAACAACAGAGGAGACTTTCAAATTAAACTAAAGTGTAAACCAGGCACGGAAGAGGAAGAAATTAAAACACTATCACTGGCACACAGCTTGCACCAGCTGCCCTCTCCCCCTCCCAGCCCCAGCCAGCCCTCAGAGCCCAAGGGCATCAAACACAACTCAAAGCAGCCCCAGCCCTTCTCGGGTTATTTGGGGTGATTTGTGGTTTCCTTTCCCACAGACCTTGCTCAGAGGCACTTTCTGCCCTCCTGGAAGGGCTCAGCTCCCCAGGGCTGGGCTGGGCTGGCACCTCTTTGCTACCAACAAGTGCCCTCCACACCTCCAGCAGCTTTTCCCCTTCCCCAGGAGGATCCTCCCTCCTTCTCCTCTCACCTCGGGCAGCAGAGGAGGAGGGAAGTGCTGCCCTTCTGGGCCCCAGAGGGGTCGTTTGGCTGAGTTCAGCAGCCAGCTCAGCTCACTGCTCTTCTCTCTCACACCATGTTTATTGTGGGATGTTTATTGTTTGATGTTTATTGTGGGATGTTTATTGTGTCCCAGAGACTGGCACTGCCCCTCTCCCGCTGGGATTGTCCATCCCTGGCACGGAGCAGGAAATCTTCAGCTGTCCACAACTTCCTCAGGAGGGGCAGCACCATCTCTACTCTCTGTGACCAGGGACAGCACCCAGAGGAACGGCTGGAGCTGTGTCAGGGCAGGCTCAGGTTGGATCTCAAGAAAAGGTTCTTCCCCCAGAGGGTGGTTGGGCACTGCCCAGGCTCCCCAGGGCAGTGGGCACAGCCCCAAGGCTGCCAGAGCTCCAGGAGGGTTTGGCTGATCCTCTGGGGCACAGGAGGGGACTCTTGGGGATGTTTCTGTGCAGGGCTGAGGGTTGGACTGGATGTTCCTGGTGGGTCCCTTCCAGCTCAGGATATTCCATGATTCCATGATCAGCCAGGCAAGGCCAAGCCAGGGCTTGGGGATGGCAGGAAGGGCAGATTCCCACGGGGATGCTCCTCGTGCACAGAAGCTTAAGAGGAGGGAGACTGAGTGCATCCACACCTTTCCTAAGCCTGTTCAATCTGGACTCTGAGCTCTTCAGAGAGCTCATCCTTGCAGCCCTGGGAGCAGCAGGAATGGCAGCAATCCCATCCTTACCCTCAGAAAGCCAAGCAGAAGACAGCAAGTGATTCTCCAGGAGAGGAGGACAGAGCCAGCCCAGCCCAGAGCTCTGAACTCAGGGCTGTGCAAGCAAAGCCCCGGGGCAGATACAGGATTATTGATCTGCATTTGCTGCTGGATAAAATCCTCCTCTCACTCCTCTAAACTCCCTAGTTAAGCATTTTGCAGGAGCAAAGGGGCTCAGTTTTGCTCTCTGCTCCTGAGGAGCCACAGGAGGGAGGTGAGAGCAGGAGGTGAGAGCTGCACCTTCCTGTCACTCCTTGTTCCACCCCAGTGCAGCTCCACAGCTGGGCCGTGGCAGGAGGCACTTGCTCCGAGCAAACACAGGGCTCTGAACACCAGGATAATCCCCTCCTGGGGAATTACAGCGTTTGGAGGGCGGGGAGGGGGGAAATCCAAAGCTCCTGGTGGTGAGAAAGGAGACAGAGCAGGGAAATAAAGATGGAGAAGTCGGAGCTTTCCATCAAATCCGACCGCTGGGCTGGGCAGAGCAATTCCAACCCGCCCAGCCAGTGGCTGCCTCACCATCACTGCTGAGCCAAAAACAAGGACAGAGGGTGCTTAAAACAACTCTGAAAGCTTGTCAGGTACTTGGTAAGGAAGCCACTCCCTGGTGGAGCCTTTTCCCTGCCCCACAGCCAGAGCTGAGCTTGGGGAAGCAGTTTTTTGTGGCCTGGCAGGGCCGTCATTCAGCTGCTCATGTTTTTAAACCAAAATAAATAAACTGAATAAACCAAAAATAAAGCATTGGTTTTCCAAAAAACCTGCCATCAGAGACCTGATCCCACAACCTTCTGCCTACGAGCTGCTTTTCCTCACTTGGCAGCTCTGTCTGCCCACTCCAGGAGCACTTTGCACGTGGAAGGGCAGCGGGCTGGGAGCAGGATCGGGATTTTCCCACCTGGAAAGGAGGACAGGCTTCAGCCAGGACCAGCCTGGAGTCAGCAAAACATCCCAGATGGAGGGATCTAGAAGGTGCTGTCTGCTAAATGTGATCCAGGCCAGCGTCCCAAGCCCAGTTAGGAGTCAGGATGCAGCAGCTCCTCTGTGGGAATCCTGTGCCCTCATTTGCAGGAGCAAACCCCCTTCATGTCACCCAAGGGGACAGGAACACCCCCAGAGGGAGGGGACAGGCAGTGGGATCAGTGTGCCAGGGGGAATTGTGCTAAAATGAATCAGATTCCACGAGGACATGAGCACTCCAAGGCATCCCAGGTGTGAAGTGTATCCCGAGGGACATTCCCAGCTCATCCGAGTCTTGGGGAGCCTTGTGGGCCTGAGCCTTGCAGGGATGAGGGGTCAGCAGAAATTCCAGGGGTCAGCAGGAATTCCGGGGGTCAGCAGGAATTCCAGGTGTCTCAGGAGGCTGAGACCACCAGAACTTCTCTCCGGTGGGTTTTTGAGCTGCTTCCCATGCCCAAAATTTGGATCCTGGGGTATTTTGCCTGTCCCTGGCCATCACAGGCAGTGACTAGTCGGGAAAGAGGAATTCCTGGTGCTTTCCTATTTATCAGGAAGGGTAAGAAAAGGTGGATATTCCTCCTCCAGACCAGGGAGTGGGAGGGTTAAGCTCTCCCCTCTTCACCCCCAAGGAGAGGAGGAGATCCATGGAGCAGGATCTGCTGCCAGACTGAAAATCTGGGACTGCAGCATCCCATTCCCGGTCCTTTAAGGACCTATCCATAAACCAGAGGGACAATTTCTGTGGAGAATTAGCCCGGTGTTAGAACACAAACAGCAATTCTTCAAGCACTGAAAGCATCTAAAGACTTAAATGCTGCAAGCAATTGCCAGGGAGCACATCTAAACGGAATAATACTGCCACTAAGTAGATAACAGGATAAACTTCGGGAAATAGGATAACCCGGGATGAAGATTTAGGGCCGATATTTTGGTGTGGTGTTTTGTTGCATTTCTAGGCTTTCTCTGTGCTCACCGATGTTAATTCTGGGTGTTGCCAAGTGCTGATTCTCTTCGGAAAGGAGTTCCCAGAGCCTTTCCCAGCACCCAGGCATAAAGGAAATGCCCGATTAGGGGACGGGTAATTAGCGGCTGTGATTAACTCCGAACTGGCCCATCACCCCAGTCCCAGATAAGAAACCTGTCCCACTCTCGGGAACCCCTCAGGGCAAGAGAAACAAAAATATTTATGGTCTGGAGAGTTCCTGTCTAAAGAACCAAGTCAAAGCTACACCTGAAAGGCACAAACCCACTAGGTTTTCCTCCAAAAAGCAGAACTGGCTTTTTCCAGGATGGAAAAAAGGGGGTATCAAAAAAAAAAAAAACAAACCAAAAAGCCAGAGGTGGGTACAAATTCTCTCGGGATCCTAACATGATTTTCTGTTTAATGAAAACTGAAAATCTGTATTTTCCAGCACTTGCAGCAAACAGAAGGTGATTTCTGCTCTGTTGAGACCATGGCTGTAACCTCCAGTGCTTTTTAAGGAATTGTTTCATTTACAGCCACGCGCAGGATTTTGCATTCCAAGAAACCCCAAATTCGAAGGCAAAATAAAGAAGTTTTCAGAGTGGCACAGTGGGGATCCATATGAAAGCAAGGAAAAACACACACATCAGCAACTCCTCACTCACACACAGGGGCACTTTTATTTTCTAGTTTAGCTGCCTAATTTCACCTTCCCATATTGGACCCTTCCTTAATTGGGATTAATCCCTCTGCAGTTGCTGCCCTTCCCACTGATCCCAGCTCGGGTTCAGGCAGCTCAGCCTCCCCTTTAGACAAACACCTGCAGTTCACAAGAGGAATCCTGCCCATGGTGAGCAGGCTGGGACATAATATATCATGTCTAGTATGTAACATCACGTCCTGATGTCCCTCGGAGTAGAGAAGAGGTGACATTCCCCATTCCCAGACGGGAAAATAAAGGATAAACCCGCTGCCCTGTGAAGGTTCTGAAGCTCATCGTGTGCAGGAGCTTCAATTCATAATTTATCTCAACTTCCCATGGAAGTGCTGCTCTTCCAGAGCTGTAAAGCCACTGCTCCTGACTGTTCAAATCCAGGGAAGCACCAGGAAAGCCCAAGGCACTTCCTGCTCCAGGGCTGGCGTGGGAGGGATCGTTTTTTAGTGCCATATGAGGCCAAAGTTTAGGGCTGAAAGGGGTTTTAAAGGACTGCCTTGATCTCCCAGTAGAAGCATGAACTCAGTAGGACTTCATTCCATCCAAGGACAGATCTATTCCCAAGGAACTGAGCACCAAAAGCAACAGGGGCAGGAAAGAAACTGGGAAAATTGCTGTGTAGGAAAGGCTGGGGAGTCAGTTCTGGGTGGGACATATTTCCTCCCAGGTGGACGTCTGTGCCTGGGAATTGGAGCTGCCTTAGTCCCTAGTTTGGTTTTCCTCAGCTCTCAGAAAGTTTTCTGGCTTTAACATCGAAGTTTTCTGGCTTTAACAAAAAAGCTTTCTTGCATTACCATAAATCTCTTGAATTAGCAGGAATCTGGCTGTGCATGTCCTACCAGGAACCTGCCTCAGTGCAAAGCACCTCCTACCACAGGGAAACCTTTCCCTGCTCAGAATCCAGCTGGATTCTTATTCCCCTCCATCCTCCCTGAGTCCTGCTATTCAAAGTACACCGAGAACGCTCCAGAGGCACTTGCTGTATTTTATCTCCAATGACTGATAATACCAGGGGTCAAAATTAACCAGCTGACCCAGATCCAACCTCTCCTGTGCCTCTCTGCCTCATTGACTCCCCATTTCTCCCTCCATCTCAGCTGAAAATTTATTTGGCCCCAGCTGTTAATTCCTGGGTGCCGTGTCTGTGTTGTTATTTATTATTTAGCACAGCAAATCACCTCGTGAAGCAGTTCTCATGAAAGGCACTACATAAAAGGAAGCTGCTTTTGAATATTTTAGCAACTCGACATCCTGCTATTGATATTCTAATTCCATTTGTTAGAAAATCAAGTCAGGCCCCAACAGGTTATTCAACAAATTAATAAATGTTGCGGCTTTTGTCTTCCAGAGGGTTTCCAGCCGCTGGGATTTGCACTTTCATGTTTTTCCTCTGGTAAAGACCTGCTGCGTTTGTTTGTTTAAGAGAGGAGACCTGATGTTCTTGTGTGATCCCCTGACTCCGACAGCTGGGCCCTGAAAAGCAAACAAACACCGCAAGATGCCGAGGGAGAGGAAAAAACCCGGGAGATCCCTCTGCCCCTCCCTGCGGTCAGTGGGTTTTTTACGGGAATTTTTTGTATCCTTCCTCGGATGCTCCCGGGATAACAGAATCCCAGAATGATTTGGGTTGGAAGGGGCTTTAAAAATCATCCAGTCCCACCCCCTGCCATGGGTGGGGACACCTTCCACTAGCCCAGGTTGCTTCAACTTGGCCTTGGACACTTCCAGGGATCCAGGGGCAGCCACAGCTTCTCTGGGCAACCTGTGCCAGGGCCTCCCCACCTTCCCAGGGAAGAATTTCTTCCCAATATCCCACCTAACCCTGCCCTCTGGCAGTGGGAAGCCATTCCCCTTGCCCTGTTCCTGGGATCCTGGCAGCTCAGGCTCTTGCTGAACGTTCAATCTCCTTGACATCTCAGGAGGAATCTGCTCCAGGGGTAGGATGTGGGAGCCAGGAGGCTCCTGCAAGCTGGACAATGTCCCTGGGACAACCAGCACCTGCTGGTTTTGGGCACAGGTTATCCCAGAGGAGGATAACCAGGACCAGGCTGTAGATCTGAACCTTGGCTGGACCTGCCTCAGCTCTCCCAGATTATCCTCCCAGGGTTTCCAGGCTCCCACCTCCCAGACCTCCTTCTTGCTGGGAGCTGGTGTCCCAGGAGTTCTCCACTCTTGTCTCCCATTCCAGCTGCTGGGACACTCCCCAAGAGCTGCCCTCAGTGCCATTTTAGGGCAGCAGGCTCTGAACTGTCCTCTCCATGGAAATGAGAAAGAGGGGCCAGTCCTGTGCCATGAAATCCCTGAAAAACATCAGGACACTGCTGAGCTCTACAGCATTCCAGGACCTAACAGAGGGATTTTTCCCTACAAAGGACCTCAGATACTGTTTTCAATTAACAGGAGCTCACTGGCCTCCTTCTGACCTAAAATTCCCCCTAAATGAAAGGACAAGAACCTATTTATTTAACCTGCACATTTCAGCCTCCTCAGAAGAGAAATAAATGCAGCCTCCTTGGAGCTTTACCCAGACTTTCATCTTGTACACAAACAGGAGGGAGGAAAAGTGGGAAAGATTCTTCAGACAATTCACAAGAAACCTAAATACTGGGTAAAAAAATCCATATAGATCTGGAATATCAGGGGACAGCTCTGCAGAATCATCTTGTCTTTTTTCCCCCTAGGAAAGAGCTCCTGGACACCCATCCCATCCCAACCCAACAGGAGTGCTGAGGTAACCTGGAGAAAGGCAGGAATTCCATGCAGTGAAGAGACTTTTCTCCAGAAAAAGTCACTTCAGTGGTAAATAGGCAGAAAACTCCCCTAAGTGGTTGCAGCACAGACCTGCCCATTCCATGGGAGAATCCAAACGTGGCACCGGTGCTGGCACGGGAGATAATGCCAGGAATAATGCCCCCTCACGGGAGATAACACAAGGAATAATGTCCCCTCAGCTCTCCATAATGAAGTTGCAGCTCCACAAAGGAACTCGAGGGCCACCAGAAACCACAAGTGTTAAACTGGAGCCTTCAGCTCCTCAAATTACTGCCTCAATTTATGTGCAGTAAAGTGCAGCAGGCAACAGAGACTACACTTAGGATTTAAAAGGATTTCTCCCACTTTGCCTCTTGTCCTCTCCTTTAACCTCTCAGTAAATTGCCATTGGTTGCTGTTGCCACGAAGCCTGAAATTCTCATTTCATTCTACATTTTAACAGCCCCGTTTCTCTACGGGAGCAGATCTTTGGAAATTAGCAAGAAATGGGAAAATCAAATTTGACAAATTTAACCTTGAGGGGTTTTTATCTCCCCACCAATCCCAGGAGTAATGGAGCAGGAGACAGACAGATTTTAATGCTGTTTTAACATCTCTATGTTTATGCTTATGCACATATATATTTATTTGTGTTTCTCACGGAGCTCCTGATCCGTGCACGGGAGCCAGGAAATGAAGCTGATTAATAGAGCTCCTTCCCCCAAATGCAGAAAGTAAATTCAGCCTAAGTGATAATCAGTGAGTTTGATTTTATTCATCCCTTCAGAACTGAGTCAGGCAGAGTGTTTTGGACACAGGAATACTGATGTTGTCCTCCTTCCACACTCCACGCCAGTGACTTTCCACTGTAATTCCTTCACATCACCGAGGCTGCAGGGCTGATGTTCACGTTGGTCAGCAGGTTAAATATTTATAACCTGTATAAAAATGTATGTTAATTTTAAAAGGGTAAACTAAGCTTAGGACGTGGCTTGGGGCAAATTTAAACAAAGTCATCGAAACAAGAGCTGTGTTTTATAACAAAGCCACGGGCAGAGCACTCCAGGGATAACTCTGGGTTTCCTTGCTGTTAAGGACAAGCACTAAACTGGGGGCACTGTTTGCACACCAAGGGCTGCTTGGAGCAGGGAATGGATCCACCCCTGAGCCTGGGCTGCAGCCCTGCCATGGTTTGGGGTGGAAGGGACCTTAAAGCCCATCCAGTGCCACCCCCTGCCATGGGCAGGGACACCTTCCACCAGCCCAGGTTGCTCCAAGCCCCGTCCAACCTGGCCTTGGACACTTCCAGGGATCCAGGGGCAGCCACAGCTTCTCTGGGCAACCTGTGCCAGGGCCTCACCACCCTCTGAGTAAAGAATTCCTTCCCACTATCCCACCTAACCCTGCCCTCTGGCAGTGGGAAGCCATTCCCCCTTGTCCTGGCCTTGGAAATAGTTTCTCTCAATCTTCCTTGTAGCCCCTTCAGCCACTGCAAGGCCACAATCAGGTCACCCCAAAGCTTCTCCTCTCCAGGCTGAACAATCCCAACTCTCCAGCCTTTCCTCCCAGCAGAGCTGCTCCAGCCCTCTGACCACCTTGGGGCCTCCTCTGGACTCTCTCCAGCAGCTCCATGTCCTCCCTGTGCTGTTCCCCAGGGCTGGAGCAGCTCTGCAGGGGGGTCTCCCCTGAGGGGCAGAGGGGCACAATCCCCCCCTGCCCTGCTGCCCACGCTGGGGGATCAGCCCAGGGCACAGGGGGGTTCTGGGCTGGTTCATGTCCAGCCTCTCCCCCACCAGCCCCCCAGGCCCTTCTCCCAGGGCTGCTCCATCTGCTCATCCCCAGCCTGGAGTGATCCCGGGGCTGCCCCCACCCAGGTGCAGCACCAGCCCTTGGCCTTGTTAAACCTCAGGAGATTCCCAAGGGCCACTTCTGGAGCCTCTCCAGGTCCCTCTGGATGGCCCCGTCCCCCAGGTGTGTCCCTGCACCCTCAGCTCGGGGTCACCTGCAAAGCTGCTGAGGGTGCCCCTGATCCATCCTCTGGCTCATTAATGCACATCTTAAATATCACTGGTCCCAGCACAGACCCTCAGGGCACCACTGCCCACTGGTGTCCACTGGGACCCTGAGCCATTGACCACGACCCTCTGGATGGGACCATCCAACCACTTCCTTGTCCATCTGACAGTCCATCCATTGAATCCTTCTCTCCCCAGTGTAGAGAGAAGGATGTTGTGGGTGACCATGTCCAAGGCTTCACAGCAATCCAGATAAATGACTTTATAATCCATATAAATGTTCTCTGTAGCCCTTCCCTTGTCCACTGATGGAGTCACTCCACCACAGAAGGCCACTGGGATGGTTTCTACCAGGGCACCAATCCTGACCCCCTAAATCTTCCATCACACTACCAGGGGCTGGGAAAGCACTAAATCTCTGCTCAGCCTCCCTGGCACACATTGGTTATGGGGAACTTTGCCAGAGGTGCTTTGGGTGGACAAAGGAGAGAGAGAAGATGTGTGAGAACCTCTGGATACAAAAACCCCCAAGACTTTGTGCTTAAAGAACCTGGAGACCCAAAGCAGCTGAGCCTTTCTCACACCCTGGAGCAGGAAAGGGGTCTGAGCAGTCGGGGCAGCTCTGGAAGAAGAACCAAGGGGTCAAAATCCAGGGAGTTAAATCCCTCTGGATCAAACACCAAGGGATTAACCCCCTCTGGATCAAACACCGAGGGATTAAACCCCTCTGGATCAAACCCCTCTGGATCAAACACCTCCCTCAGCCACCAAAGGGAAGCCTCACCACAAGCACATCAAGTACAAGGTCACCCAGGAGCTTGGGATCTGACAGACACGGATCCTCCGACAAAACTCCGGGAGCTTTTGGCCATGGGCACATTTTGGAGTGTGAACACGATGCCAGGAAGGTTTGTACATCCCATTGCCCGGGAATCCCACACCCCACAACCAGCTGGGGAGCTGGGCTCTCCCTGTTCCATGTTCCAGGCTGGCTGGGGGAAGAATATCCATCGGTACCACCCGGGATTTCTCTCCAAGGCTCCTGTTCCTGCTCCCCCAACCCCTGGCACAGCGGCAGGTGCTGAGCAGTCCCCGCTGTCCTGACACATTCCCACCACACAAAGGATAATATCAACTGCTCCTTGTACAGCCCAGTGTTTGTTTGCTGAGCTGCCTGTGTCTGGTGAGTGAACAGATGTTTTCATTGAGCTGTTCACAATAACCTCTGGGTCTTTTCCCTCCGTGGCTACAGTTAATTTAAAATGCAGCAGTGTGTATGAGGAGGTTGTATTTTGCCTTCCAACGCACATTAACTTGCATTTGTCAACATTTAATTTCGTCTGCCACTGCCTTGCCTGGTCACCTGCCTGGCTAGAGCTATTCCCAGCTTTTCACGAGCTTTCTCTACACAACTAAATAAATTTCCCTAAATAACCGTGGGCAGCTATTATTTTTTCCCATCTTTTCCTCCCCTCTAATTCTGGATTATATTTTTAAAAGCCTGGTCCAAGCTTCCAGATTCCTCTTCTCCTGTGGCCACGCTGAAAAGGGATGGCTCTTTTTTGTTAAACTCACAGCTGCTTCCTAACCTGTGCCAGTAATTCCTTTAGTTAAGGGTGTCCTCTTGTTCCACTTCCTTCTTCTCTGCTGGTATCTTATCTCTGTGTCCCTCTGAAGTCTCTTCCCATGGATATTCCCTGTGCAGTGTTTTCCATACAATAAGTGAAGAGTCAATTAGCAGAGGGCTCTGCCTCCTGTCTATTCCCAGATTAACTTCTCCCACTATTTCTGTTTCCAGTCCCTTATACAATCACTTGGCAGGAGCTCTTTTTTCCCTTTATTCAGTGGAAAAGAAAGGACTTGGAGTGCAAAAGCAACACCACACACAGCCCTTCCCTTGCCCTCTGCCCTGAGAGTTCTAGAAAACCCACGAAGGGAACAACCCCTGTTATTGCCCCCACAGTCAGGGGTGGGAAAGGGGCACGAAGGAAAAGGCTCTCAAAGCCCCCTGGATCCACCAGGAGCTGTTCAGGTGCTCTGTCTGCCCCAGACCACGTCACTGCAGTCAAATACCTGCTCAGAGGGAGCAAGAAGGTTGAAAATATTCCCACTGCGTCCAGTACTGGGCCCCTCATAACAAGAGGGACATTGAGGGGCTGGAGCATGTGCAGGGAAGGGAACGGAGCTGGGAAGGGGCTGGAGCAGCAGGAGGGGCTGAGGGAGCTGGGGGGGCTCAGCCTGGAGAAAAGGAGGCTCAGGGGGGACCTTCTGGCTCTGCAACTCCCTGACAGGAGGGGGGAGCTGGGGAGGGTCTGGCTCTGCTCCCAGGGAACAAGGGACAGGAGGAGAGGGAACGGCCTCAGGCTGTGCCAGGGGAGGTTTAGATTGGATATGAGGGAAAATTTCATCTCTGAAAGGCTGTCAGGCACTGGAAGGGGCTGCCCAGGGAGGTGTGGAGTGCCCATCCCTGGAGGTGTCCCAGGAAGGCATCCCAGGAAGGCCTGGCCGTGGCACTGAGTGCTCTGGGCTGGGGGACAAGGTGGGCATCGGGCACAGGGGGGATCCACGGCCTGGGAGGGCTTTTCCAGCCTCAGGGATTCTGTGGCACTGGGTTTATTGCTCAGAACAGGCAGATCCCATGTTTTATCCCCTTGCCTGGAGCAAGCAGCTGGTTTGCTCTGCACTCTCCAGTCACTGGTGGTTTCCACTCCAGCATTCCCACCTCGGGACACACAGGGCACAGCAGCAGGGGACACAAAGATCACAGCTGAAAACGGACAATTTGCAATTTAAGGCCCAAAGGGAAAGAGGGAGAGAAGCCTTGCAAGAAATGAGGGTGAGTCAGCCCGTGGGGCTCCACAGAGGGTCGGGCACAGCCATGGCCTGGCTGGGAACAAAGAAGGACTGGGATGTTTTCCTGCTGAGCTCAGCTACCTTCTGCTGCCACCAGCTCTGCCCTGCACCAGACTGGTCACACACAGACCTCTGAGGATTTTCAGACACAAACCCTCAGGGATTTCCTGTACCTTTCCCCATTGTCCTTCCATGTTTAAATTCTGGGAAGACAAAAAGAAAACCCAAATCCAAATTATGCTTCACATAATCCATCAGGGAAACCTGACACAACAGCTTTGACCCCTGGGCACGACTATGGAATGGGAGCAACCACCTCCAACTTTGATTTCTCCTTAACCATCCAATGGAAAACACAGGAGGCAAGAGGCAACAACACCCACTGCAAAGCCCAGATCCTTGTCAGGAATATTTATAACAGGCTAAGGATTTGCACTTCCTCTGCCCAGGAGGAAACACTGCTCCAAACCAGCTCCTTCCAAAGCCCAAAGTCTGTAAAATCCCTAATGTGGAAATAGGGAAGAAACTTGATACTTGGGCTGTTGTAAATTGTCTTCCTCAAACTACAGGAAGATATTTCCCTGTTGAGTCTTGTGTTGTCAAAAATGCAGCAACACCTCTTTGACAAGTTGTGCTTTATCTCTGCAGAACCTGATGAATCTGATTCCAAATCCTCCTCTCCAAACGTGTGAGCTCCAATAAATTCTCATTTGAGTGTGGATAGTCAAGGCCACTCATATTCCTCAGCTCCATCCCCCTCCTCTTTCCATTCCTTTTGCAGCAGCCAAGTGAAGTGGGGAGGATGAGCACAGCAAAAATGGGCTGGTGATCATTCCTGTTATTGGGAACACACAGCCCCTGGGGATTGTGACCTACATCCATTTATTATCCACAACCAAACAGCTCCCACTCCAACAGCAGAGCCCAGGAGGACCTGCAGAAGGGAGGAGGAAGGAAACCACCATCCCCCTGCACCTCGCACTTAAAGACAACCCGAGCAAAAATGCACAAAAATCCCTCTGTGGGACACTGGGAACTCTCCAGTTTCCCAGCTATTAGAGGTCTGGCAAGGTCTTGAGCCAGAACTGTCCCAGAACTTTCATCAGACCTTACCCAAGCCCTGTGAGATGATGCCAGGGGAGAGCTATGCTTTCATACCCAGGGTTTGCTACTGGGGCTGCCCATGGAAGGGAAGACAAAGGAGGGAGTCTGTGAGGTCCTGGCTGTGTGCCTGAAGGGTCACGGGCTTATCCAGCTTTCCCAACGTCCCCAGGAGCTTCTGAAGGCTTATTCTTGTATTTAAACTGATGTTTCTGTGCCCACAGAGGCACATACAAGAGATCCACCTCTGGGTCCTTGGAAGGAACTTTGCTCTTGAGTCAGCCCGTAATTGGGAAAAGACAAGTTATATTTTCTGTTCCCACTCTCCGTCAGGACAGAAAACCACGGATCAGTTGCCTCCTAAAACACAGAAACAAAGGAGAAATCTCCCAAATGTGCTTCAATGCCTTAAAAAGTGCACCCTGCAAGCACGAGTGGCTGCTGCCCTCGTTAGGAAGGACAATTCTCAGCAGTGGAGGGAGGAGCTGCAAAGCAGCTTTGTGAGATCCCCCCGGTGTTTGCAGGGTAGGGCAGGGGCTCATTCCAATGCTAACCAGATTATTCAGTTAGCTGAGGGCTATCTCTGAAGGGATAGTTGGAATGAGTTGATAGTGATTTAATTTGCGTTGCAGATTGCTAATTAAGCCTGTGAAGAGGACAAAAAAAATTAATCCATTTAGTTAAGGAGATGCAACGATAGATGTGGCACATTTGAGTCACTCCCAGCCAGGAGGAGATGGAAAGATTTCTCTCCCTCTCACCTTGGAGCACGGAGGGGGTGTGGGTATGGAGGGCCTTGGCCACCCCCAGACATCCCCAATTCCTCTGGACTGCAGGATATCAGGGAATGGTTGAGGTTGGGAAAGACCTCTGAGATCATCAAGTCCAACTCACTCCAGCACCACCACTGAGCCACGTCCTCAAGTGCCACATCCACACGTGTTTGAACATCCCAGGGCAGCCTTTTCCAACGGCTGACAAGCCTTTCAGGGAATAATATCCCTAATATCTGATTTAAACCTCTCCTGGCACAGCTTGAGGCTGTTTCCTCTCATCCTGTGCCTTGTTCCCTGGGAGCAGAGCCCGACCAGGCTCCCCCCTGGATCCATGGGGAGCTTTGTGTGGGAGCACCAGCACCAAGGTTTGATCCAAGAGGGGAATCTCTCCAGGCAAGGAGAGGTAATTAATAAGCACCCGGGGATGTCCTCTGAGAACGCTCCCAGTAATCCTGGCTAATCCCCCTCCTCCAGGCAGGAGGGGCTGCCCAACCATTCCTGCACCCAGGCCCATCTTGATTTTCAAAGCCAAGTGGTAGAAAGTCAGCTCACACCTCAGGGAGCTGCTCCAACGTTTAATTAACCTGTTAACCCCTAAATCACTCCAGGCACTGGAAGTCATTGCAGAAAAAAATGCCCAGATACCTTCCAAGAGGAAATTTTAAACCCCTAAAATTATCTGGGGAAGCAGAAGTGATTTTACCCATTAAAAAACTTTCAAAGCTTTTTAAAAATATTTAAGGAGCTATTAAATCAGAAAATCATATTGATTTTTCTTAAATCTAACATTTCAATTGAGAGTGCCCAATTTTTTTTCTCCAATGTACACCAGCTTTCCAGGGAAGCTGTTTTATGGCTGATTGGATCTTTAGCACAGCTTGGAGAAGCACCAGGACATCTGAAGTTTGCTGGCTGGATGGCTGCAAAGGGACACCTTCCACTAGCCCAGGTTCTTCCAAGCCCTGGTCTTGGACACTTCCAGGGATCCAGGGGCAGCCACAACTTCTCTGGGCAACCTGTGCCAGGGCCTCCCTCCTTAATATCCAGTCTAAACCTGCCCTTATTCAGCTTAAGGCCATTCCCCCTTTTCCTGGCACCCAAGCCCTTATCCCAAGTCCCTGTCCAGCTCTCTTGGAGCTCCTTTAGGTGCTGGAGGGCTGCTGTAAGGACTCCCTGAAGCCTTCTCTTCTCCAGGCTGGACCAGATGCTCTGGGTTTCCAGGAGACCAACTCAGCCACCTCCCTGTTCACACCCAGAACCACCCAAAAGCTCTTCCTTGAGAAGCTGCAGATTCCTGGGCAGTGGAAACAACCACCCCCAGCTCGGGACAAAGCCCCCCCAGTTTATTCTCTCATCCTGAGCACCAGCACACAGCAGGAAGCTCCTTGGCCTTGCCTTCACACCACTCCCAGCAACCCCTCCCAGCAAGGCAAGCAGGACCAGGGGCTGTTCCTGCAGGGAGAAGGGGCAGCTGAAGTGCCTGTGAGCAAAGAATAATTCAGTCACAGCCTCCTCTCCCAAATGGAAAAGCAGCAGAAGGCTTTACTGTCCCAACTGTCAGTGGGCCCAGGCCAGTGGGGCTGTTTGTGTGCCTCTGGCAGGGATTTGGGGAGCACAGGGACATCTGTCCCCACAGCTGAGCCGTTCCACGGTGCTTCTCCCTTCCAAAACCACCATCCCCAGCCCTGGTTTTAGCTCTGAGGCTGCAGAAGTCTCCTTGCAGCACCCAGATCATCCAGGGGTATTGTGGTGGTTTGAGACCCCTAAAAATCCAATTCCCAAGTCCAAGCCCCCCTCCCACAACTCATCCCAGTGTGAGAGGGGTTTTCCAGACACAACACAAGACTCAATATGGAGGGAAGGGAATTATATTACAATTATTACACAAATAAATATTATAATACATTTTATACACAATTTTACCTATTTCTCCTATGGTAAAGCAATATTTACATTGGATCAAATCTCTTTTCCCTCCAGTAAAAGTCCAGAAGGGAAGAAGGAAAGATCCTTTCCACTTTCAGAGCAGCAGTGCCTCTCTTCTTCCATGCAGCAGTTGCAGCTGGATTGTTGTAGCTGGAATCTCTCTCTCCATTACACACAAAGGGGTCTCCTCTCACCCCTCTCAGCCTTTCGGCACCAAGTGAATGTGGGATTGAAAGCAGCAAAGAACCACTTGGAAAACCCAGGGAATCCCCACTCTGAGATCTGGGAATGCTGAAAAACCTCCCTCCCTTCTTTGTCATCACAGGTGGTGGATCCTGCTTCTTGTTGTAGGTTTGATCCCAGTGAAAACCAAACTTAGTGTGGGGACTGACACCACCTTGGGATATTTGTTTGAGGATGAGCATCTTTGCCAAGGAAAACATTTCTGGCTGGGGGAACTGGCCTGTCCTTCCCCAAGATCTGCAGTGTATGATGCAGCTGGAGTGGCACAAGGCATCCAGGCACACACAAAAAAAAGAACTGGCCACTGTCTCCTGATGGAGAAGTCATTCCCAGAGTCACCATCCCGAGGAATTGCTCAGGAATTACTCTAAATTTCCTGCCTGGACCCCACTGGAGCAGCTCCACGGAGGGTGGTTCAGCCCCCGAAGGGAAAAGGACCTGGTGTTTCCACAGCCATTGGAAAGGTTACCCAGGGAAGCTGAAGCACCTTTGAAGCTGTTGAGAGTCCAACAACTCCGAGTGTTTCTCAGTGATAGGGCAGAGGCACTGCCCCGGGAAGAGCAGCTGGAGCCTTTAAAGCAGCTCCAAAGGAGTTAAAGCCCAGCCTGTGGGAATCCTCCACCACACTAAGGCCCCAGAGATACAAGGGGATTGTCTGGATAAAAGTTGATTAGTGCACATTACAGGGATTAGCATTCCCTTTGAACTTTAAACAACTTTCTTATGTCTTTTACTTGCCTTTTTATGTAAAAAAATAAATAAAAAGGTGGAGGGGGTTTTTAAAAACTGATTTATTTTTTTTTTCCTCTCTCTAAAGGAAATTATTAATTCTCCTTATTACCAACAGATAAAGCCCTGGCCACTCCTTATTACCAACAGATAAAGCCCTGGCCACACTTGAAAGGGGGAGTCAATAACAGGGGGAGGTTGGAAGCACCACAAATCCTATTGGACACACTCTGGCTCCTTTAGATGTTTCCTTTGTAGCAGGAGCAGTGCTGGATCCCACAGCAGCTCAGAGCCACAGAACCCTGGGCTGGAAGGAGCAGGGAGGGAGGAGGGGAGGCCAATCCCATTTGGACAGCTCCAGGAAAAGCAAGGAAACAGCAGCTGGAAGCGGTGCAAGGGCAGGGCAGGGGCTGTCTGCACTCCAGCAGGGAAGGGGCTGGAGGAGGGTAAAATCCACCCCTGGAATTTGCTGGGATCAAGGGAGAACTGCAGACTCTGTGCCCAGCAGGGTGAAGGTACAGATAAGGGGTAGTGTGAACGTTACCTTGGGCCCATGGAAGCTGAGAAAACGATCCTTGGTGGAGCTCTGGGGGGAGAGAATCCTTGGTTTTCCCTTGCTCCTCCAGGGGATTTCCCAAACCCTGGCTGGCTGCTGACCTGGGAGATGGGGGCAATTCTTGGAGGCTGAAGGAGCTGCTGCTCCCAGGGCCAGTCCTCTCAATGATGGTTGAGGAGGTCCCAGCTCCAGGCACTCCTTCCCCATCCATCACATCCCAAAGGCAGGAGCAGCCACCCCCCATCCTGCCAGAGCCCAGGGTTTGCTGCAAGGGCAAATCCTGGAGAAGGGATATAAGGAGTGAGAACCCCAGAGCGGGGAGAGGAGCCCCAGGAGCCAAACCCAGAGCAACCTCCCCCAGCCCCTCTCAGAAATGAATTACCAGGTGAATTGTTTCCTCTGGGAAATGTTTTGTTTCCCTCGTTCAGGGGAGGTTTGTGTCAGAACACGACAGTCCCCTTGACCCCCAGACTGCTGCCAGGAGATTGTTTCACCTGCTTTGGGCTGAGTGCCCCATTTATCTAAACAGCTTTAATAACACGTGGCTTGAATTGTGCTCTGACGAGTGGAAAATGCAGCTTTTCTCGTGCTATGAGACAGTGCTCATCAGGAACTGGGCTGGAATCACTAAACTCATCCCACCCGGGCCTGAAGCTCGGTGGGAACACGAGCTGACAGCCCTGAAAAATCAACATGCAGCACCACAGAGCCCCAGAATGCTGCTTGTTATCCAGGCCCACGCTCGCCTCCTCCTGGGATCAGCAGGGCTGGGAAGGACCCAAACCTGCTCAGCTCTGGGCAAAAGCACCTCCCTGCTCCTGCAGATTTAATGATGTTGAGTGGACAGGTTCTGCCACAGCGCTGCTGGGGGATGTTTTAACCAGCCCAGGAAAACACAGGCAGCTTCAATAATCTGCTGCTCTACAACACACAGTTCAGCGGGGCTGCTGACAAACACTGGGCCCTTTTAGCTTCAGGAGCCACGTTTTCTAGCTTTAAAAAAAAACTCCCAGCACAAAGAAATCCATATAATTTCAAGTGCCAAACCTCTTTCAAACCTGCAGCCAGTATTAGCGAGGAGAAAACGGGAATATCAGGCAGCAAAAGACTCCGCTGCCTGGAATTGAGGACAATTAATAATACATGCAGCAAGCCCCTCAAACCACCTTTTTTTCTCCCCTCCTACTGCAGGCAGAGAGAATGAACTGAATTGGAAATTCTGTCAGGAAAAGTACATCCTCCAAAATTAAAAGACAAAGGCACCGGGAGAAAATGAGCTGTGTCAGGCTCGCTCACAACAGCAGCACTACAAGGTGCAGATAATTCCCTTCATGGAGAGGAGCAGCCTCGGGCTCACAGCACCTCAGCAAGGCAGTCAGGCTGGGCAGGAACACCCCTGAGCTCCAGGAGCGGCTCCTGAAAGAATCTGGGACAAAACCCAATGTTCTTAGTGTTCAGTTCACCAGGAAGAGTGAGGAAAAAGTCCCCTCCCCACCCCACCTGCCTCCAGCTCTTGGGGCCCAGCACAGGGAGGACATGGAGCTGTTGGAAGAGTGCAGAGGAGGCACCAAGAGGATCAGAGGGATGGAGCAGCTCTGCTGGAAAGGCTGGAGAGTTGGGATTGTTCAGCCTGGAGAGGAGAAGCTTTGGGGTGACCTGATTTTGGCCTTGCAGGACCTGGAGGAGCTACAAGGAGGATGGAGAGAGACTATTGACAAGGGCCTGGAGTGAGAGGACAAGGAGGAATGGCTTCCCACTGCCAGAGGGCAGGGTTAGATGGGATATTGGGAAGGAATTGTTCCCTGGGAGGGTGGGGAGGCCCTGGCCCAGGTTACCCAGAGAAGCTGTGGCTGCCCCTGCATCCCTGCAAGTGCCCAAGGCCAGGCTGGATGGGGCTTGGAGCAATGTGGGCTAGTGGGAGGTGTCCCTGCCCATGGTAGGGGGTGGAATGAGATGAGCTTGAAGGTCCCTTCCAACCCAAACCCTTTAATGGTGCTGTGATTCAGTTCCTGCTGTGCCAGACAAACCCTCACCTGCACAGAGAGGGAGGCAGCTCAGACAAGGCTAAGGAGGGAGAACAGTTACCAGCTCTTCTCCCAGTGCTCCTGGAAACGTGGGATTCCCAGGGCCATTCCCAACTTGCACAACACCCTCACCCCTCAAATCACCCAAGCCTGCCTGGAACCAGGCCACAGCACTGCCCTATAGTGCCACCTCCCCTCACAGAGCTCCTGTCCCCACAGGTCCTGCTCCTGCTCTGCCTGGAGGGGTTTGCAGGGAAGGAGGGAAGGAGGGAAGGAGGGAAGGCAGTTGCTACAGCCAGTGTTGATATGGACCTTTCAAACAGGGCCAGTGACCCCTTTGCCCTCCCCAGCCCAGGCTCAGGGAGCAGACAGGGCCTGCACATGTCCTGGACAGACACATGTGCAGAGAAGCTTAAAATTATTAATCTGCTGCTCCCGACGCTTAATAAATACTCTTTGTGCTGTTGCACAGGATGCAGCCCCGAGATCAAAGCCTGGTTCTGCATGCACATGCATAATAAGGGAGAATTCCTGCCCCAGAGCACGTAGAGAATGGATATGACAAAAGCTGAGAAAGAACAGGGAGATGAAGGAAGTTGTTTGGGGTCAGGCCCAGCTCTGCCTGGAGCTCTGCTCACTGTTCCAGGAGCCCTTGGGTTCCCTGGGATGATGTGGGAATGTCAGAGCTCTTTGTTCTGGATCAACACTCAGCAGGCTCAGGAGTGGCAGATCATCCCTTCCTGACTAGCAGGAGATGCAGAACTGCTCAGGATCCCTAATTAGTGCGGTGTTTGCTGTCCCACCCGGTGAGCAGCAAAGGGCCTGAGATGTGAGAGGTGGCTGTGGAGCAGCAGGAGCTGCTGGAGAACAGCCTTCTGCTGAGTACTGCCCCAATCCTGGCATCTGCTGGATAGCAACAGCAGCCTTGGGCTTATCAGGGGAAAGGTGGATTTTAGTTCAGAGCCCAGACTGCTGCAAATCCTGGTCCTTTGTTTTGGTGCAGTCTCAAGCACCAACTGATCGAGTCCTGCAAAAGCCTCACACTTTTAGACAGTACAGGGATATGTAACATTTTGGTTTTGCAAATATTTTACATGCCTACAGAATAATTCTCCTCAGTCCTTGTAAATCTCTGTTTCTTTTCAGCAGGAACATCAGTGCAGAGATTGCCAAGCTTTGGGATACTAAAGCAGCGACTTTTCAGATGAGGGGAGAAAATCTGGTTTGTTCTCTCCCAGCTTCATGAGCGGAAACTAAACTGGAACCTAAAGCTGATGAAGGACATTGAATCTCAGGGGAGGCTTAGGCTGGATGTTGGGAAAAGGTTCTTCCCCCAGAGGGTGGTTGGGCACTGCCCAGGCTCCCCAGGGCAGTGGGCACGGCCCCAAGGCTGCCAGAGCTCCAGGAGGGTTTGGACAACACTCTCAGGGACAGGGTGGGATTGTTGGGGTGTCTGTGCAGGGCCAGGGGTTGGACTGGATGATCCTTGGGGGTCCCTTTCAGCTCAGGATATTCCATGAATTATATGACACCTTCCACTAGCCCAGGTTGCTCCAAGCCCTGTCTGACCTCACCTGGAATACTTCCAGGGATGGGGCAGCCACAGCTTCTCTGGGCAACTTGTGCAAGGGCCTCCCCACCCTCACAGGGAGGAATTTCTTCCCAATATCCAATCTAAATCCCCTCTCTTTCAATTTGAAGCCATTCCAGGGTCCCTCTCTGGCTTCCAGCCCTTCAGGTCCTGGAAGATGCTCTGAACCTTCCAAGAAGGGCTTGGGGAGAGCAGGAAAAAGCCCAGGAGTGGAATTGGAGCTTTGCTAGGAGAATGTGAGCTATAATGGAACAGAAAAGCCTATCAAACACAGCTTGTAAGATTAAATGAGGTAAAATATGCTGTGGGCCTTTTGCTGTTGTAAAATCCCCTTCCCTCTGCTGTGTTGTTTCACCTAATGAAGAGACACGCTCTTATTTCGAGCAGGTTGTCACTCCCCACCACTTCTCAGAGCTCCCAGGGGGCAGCTGTGCTGCAGCCCGGATCCCAGGGACACAGGGAATTCTGTGCCCTGTGTGCTGGTCCTTGGGAAAGGTCTGGCTTTGAGAGGGAAAACTCAGAGTCCAGAAACCGGGAGTAGAGGAGCCACTGGTTTAGTGCAGGGCAACAAACAGATATTGGGGAGAAATGAGAGATGAGCTGCAGGGCCAGTGTCAAACAGCTCCAGCAGGGCCCAGGGCAACACTCCAACACCTCCCCCCTGCCCCTGATCCATCCCTAGGGATGGCACCTGGACAGCTGGAAAATTCTGCATCCTTCCACACGCACCTGTACACTGCTCACCACACCTTGGAATCACGGAATATCCCGAGCTGGAAGGGACCCACAGGGATCATCCAGTCCAACTCCTGGCCCTGCCCAGGACACTCCAACAATCCCGCCCTGTCCCTGAGCTCCCAGAGCTCTGGCAGCCTTGGGGCTGTGCCCACTGCCCTGGGGAGCCTGGTCAGTGCCCAACCACGCTCTGGGGGGAAGAACCTTTCCCTGAGATCCCCCCTGACCCTGCCCTGGCACAGCTCCAGCCATTCCCTGGGTGCTGTCCCTGGTCACAGAGAGCAGAGGTTGGTGCTGCACCTCCACTGCCCCTCCTGAGGAGCTGCAGACCTTGCTGAGGTCTCAGTGAGGGGATTCTTGAGGTGTCTTGCGCAGGGATAAAAGTTGGACTTGATGATCCTTGTGGGTCCCTTCCAGCTCTGGGTATTCCAAGGTTCTGCCATTGGCAGACAAAGTCAGATCCACCTTCCCATCTCCCCTCCAGCACTGGGGTAACAAGTGGCACTGCCACTACCACATAGACTGTCTGGGGAGACGCCAAAAGCTGGGATATGCTTCAGCTGCCCCCTAAATCCACGCCCCACCAACAAATCCAGCATATCCAGGCAGCTGAACCCACTGCTACCACCTGAGCTTCCCAGCAAAGCCTCTGCACACAATTCCACAGGGAAACACCGGGCAAATCCCTTTCTGTGCCAAACTCAGCCGGGCACAACCCCACTGTTTCAAAGGCAGGAGCCCCCATGGGATCAGAGGGGTGATGTTTGCTGTCCCCATGGAATCAGAGGGGTGATGTTTGCTGCCCTGCAGGAGCCTGGGTGTGTTCAGCAGGGCCACACTCTCATGCATAATGCACTTACAGTCACTCAGGAAAATAATGTCTCGCTGCCATCGGAGCCATTTGAGCAGAACGGGGGTCACAGGAGATCAGAGATGGAATTTCTTTATTGTTCCACTGCTGCTGCCTGGTTGTGTTTCTCTCATTCAAGGTTAAATCATTTCTGCTTGGAACAAGCACTGCCTTCTGCGTTACACGCTGCCAAAACTAATGGGCCCCTCTGGGCCAGCAAACACTGAGCTCCTCTCCCAAGGATCCCTCCATCCCTCTCCTCCTTCTCCAGGTGACTTTTACACCCTGGCCCTCTAACAAATTTGGGAATGGCCTGGGAATCCAATCAGATATTTGGTCCCATTAACTGCAGGGTAGGAATTCTGATAACGGTGCAAATTGATTTCTCCCTCAAAGCACTTCCCAGCAGAAGGAGCAGGTTCCTGCACTTGGAAGGGTGACATGGAGTTCTAGTGATCCAGCAGAAGGGAGGCCATCCTGCCTCTTGTCAGATTAGCTGCTGATGGAGGGGTGGGATGTGGTCTGGCTCAGCACTAGACATAAATCCAAGCCTGATGTTTGGAGACGGGTTGTTTGGTTGTTATTTGCTCTCAGGACTGTGCACCTCTTCCTCCCTGCCTCTGATCTAAGAGGAGGCTTTTATCTTCACACTGAAGACTCCAACCACTGCCTCTCTCTGCCCACAGCTCCATTTGCTGGCCCCCACCATGACCCAAAACATCAGCTGGATGTTGTTGTCCCTCAAGCTTGGCTTTGCTGGGAACCAGTTCCAGATGCCCAGCTCAGGGACAATGACCTTCCAGGACCACGAGGGGATGTGGGGCTGCACCAGCTCCAGTCCAGGCACTTGGTGGAGCATCCACCTGCCTCAGTGAGCAGACATCCAAAACTGGGGGTGCTGCTGAGCTCAAACCTAAAGCAGGGCTCAAAGTCCCCCTCCAGCTCAGAGACTCCTCCCCTACCACATCCCTCCTCAAGGAGAGACTGTGGATATTTGTGTCCTCAGAAAAGACAGAGACCAGTGTATTCAGTATGGCCCAGCCTGGTTTGGGAGTTTCTGGAGTGACAGGGCAATCCCATCTCTTGAGCACAGGCAGGGAGGGGGGAAGGAGGCTGCACAGCCTCCACAACCCCTGCAGAGTCACCCCAAGTGTGGTTCTGTGTCGGCCCCACCTCGGTTCTCCCCCAGCGGTTTCGCTTCAGCGGTGGCTGAAATGATTTCGGCGCGTTCAGAGAGTGGAGCTCTGCTCTCCTGCACCCCCCTGTCTGGTTTGTCTCCAGGGAATGAGCCAAGGAGCTCTTGACCTGAAAACAGAAGTCTCTGCTCCTTGAACCCCGAGGTCAGCATTGTTAGCCTGGCAGGAGCAGCCTCCAAAGCTCGGCACGTGCTCGGCCAGCGGAGAGGGCAGGGAGAGCCACGGCAGCTTGGTCTGGAGGAATTCCCTCTGGACCAAGCAGGTCAAGGAAGCACTCTCAGGTCTGGGGGTTTCTGTTACTGGGGAGAGAACAGCCCAGATGATGTTTCATTGATTATTCTTGAACAAATTGAGATTCTACTCAGAAAAATCCGTTCGAAGATTGGTTTTGAAACTTATTTGGAAGCACCTCCTTTTCCCCAGTGACCCCCAACCATTTTTCCAAGATCATCAACTCCCCAAGCCTGTCTGAGTTCAAGGAGCATTTGGACAACGTTCTCAGGGACAGGGTGGGATTCTTGGGGTGTCCTGTGCAGGGCCAGGAGCTGCACTGGATGATCCTTGTGGGTCCCTTCCAGCTCAGGATATCCCATGGTTCTGTGATTTATAATGTCAATGGCAAAGTTATGATTTGGATCAATCTGGAATAATTCCTTGAGTTTTTCAATGGGGACAAATAACCAAAGCTACGAATGACTCAGTAATTTGCACAGCTCTTGTATGTGTGAGCTACACCTGAACCAATATCTCCTTGGCCCCACTTTTGAAATGGTTGTCAGCAAAGTTGCTGCATCCAGAAGAGCCCAAAAAGCTTTTCCTCTAACTCACCACCCTCTTCTTCCTCCAATTCCTACCCATTTGTTCCAACTTCTGTGATGCAAGAGGTTGGACCTGGATGATCTTTAAGGCCTCTTCCATCCCAAACCCTGCCATGTTGTCTAGAAAATCAAGACCTTAATGAGCTCAGAAATGCCAAGGCGCCGCCAAACAACATCCAGTCAGACTCTAACAGAGAGCAAGGATAAACCTTAGTACTTAGGGCATATTCCTGAAAAATTTCCAAGGGACTGGGATGGAAAAGGAAAGCCAAAAATAAACACAGTGTCAAAGAATGCAAGCAGCAGCACAATAAAGGCAGCAATAACTGCTCCCACCAGCAGCCAGGCGAGCTCCGCCGGGATGAATGACACACAACTTCCTGTGATAAACTAATAAAAGAGATTTCTATGAGTAATCATTGGTTTGACAGGAAGTCAAACAAATCTATCCATCACTGCTGACATGTGTCTACAACCTTCCAAACAAAGCAGCGTCTGGAGAGGAAAAATGGAGCAAACTGCCCACACTGTCTGAAATGGCACAGAAAGACAAGCAGCGGCAGGCGCCGCGATCGAACCGCCCTGCCACTCACTCCTGGCTCCCTCTTTGATCCCTTCTGGAGCCACTTCTGAAGCCTCCAAACACCAGACAGACCCCGGGCTTCTCCTCCCACATCCTGCCCCCGCGTGAGACACGGTCTCCATCTCCACTGGAGATAAGGAGAACGAGCCCTGCAGTGGTTCCATCCCAGCCCTGTCCCGCTCGGTGGTGGCTGATGATCTTCTCCAGACCCTGGGGCTGGGGGGTCTGTCTGGCCAGGACTGAGCCAAACTCGGCTCATTGGAGGCTCTGTGCACACCATGGGCCTTTGGGGATGAGCTGGATCCCAGCCCTCAGCCCAGCAGGACAGGGCCTTGGCCGCCTCCTTTGGTTCTGGGAATGTGCTGGGAATGAGCAAACAAAGCGGATCAGGAGCTGATGGGGAGTGTCCCAGTTCAACAGTGACTCACTGGGCTCTCTGGGAGCAGCTCCAGGACATGAGCAATGTGGAGCTCAGCAAGGCTGGTCACAGTCCCAGCTTGGTGAGACATCCTCACCTCTCCATCCCACAGGCTCTGTGTCACTGAGGGGGCACAGCAGCTCAAGGCTCCCCAAAAACAACCACCGGGCAAGGCTGGTCTCCAAGGACTCCACACCCACTGCCTTCAGAGGAATGGCAGCTGCTGAACCCTCCAGAGGGGCCTGTTCTACACCTCTTCCCAGTAAAGCAGACCAGGTGGGGATTTTGGGATATCCCTCCTCCTCTGCTGCCCAGGGTGAGAGGAGGAGGAGGAGGAGGGAGGATCCTCCTGGGGAAGGGGAAAAGCTGCTGGAGGTGTGGAGGGCACTTGTTGGTAGCAAAGAGGTGCCAGCCCAGCCCAGCCCTGGGGAGCTGAGCCCTTCCAGGAGGGCAGAAAGTGCCTCTGAGCAAGGTCTGTGGGACAGGAAACCACAAATCACCCCAAAGACCACAACTGAGCAGGGCTGGGGTTGCTTTGAATTTTGTTTGATGCCCTTGGGCTCTGAGGGCTGGCTGGGGCTGGGAGGGGGAGAGGGCAGCTGGTGCAAGCTGTGTGCCAGTGATAGTGTTTTAATTCCTTCCTCTTCCAGAGCATTCCCTCCACTCTGCCCTGCAGAGCTTTGAGCAGAAGCAGCCTGATGGCTCCCGTGGTGCAACACAAGTCTGTGTCCCTTGCTGTCCTCTGGAACAGCCCAGCAGCCCTGTGAGATCACAGGATCATGGAATGATTTGGGTTGGAAGGGACTTTAAAAGCCCTTCTCATTCCAAGCCCCTTCCACCAGAGCAGGTTGCTCAGAGCTCCATCCAGCCCTTCCTGAAACCCTTCCAGGGATGGGGCAGCCACGTGCTGGCACTGCAGGGAGCACAGGCTGGGAGAGCCAAAGCCAGGTTTTCCCAGCAGGGCCTGGAAGCCAAGGCCCAGCTCCCGTCTGTGAGCTGGGAGCACGGCACAGGCAGCAGGAATATTGCAGTGCCAGCAGGAATATTGCACCAACAGCACAGCCTGGTTTGGTTGCAGCAGTTTGACTCTCCCCCATCCCCAGTCAGGCTCCCCTTGCTGAGCTGGTGAGCTGGGAGTCCTCCTAAAACTTTTTATAAAGAGCTGAATACTCCCTAAAACAAAACAAGAGAGTCCTTGCCTTACTGAGCTTCTTTAACCCTCCCAAAATCAACCCCCTCCACACTCCCTGGGCTATCCTGGGCATTTGTGCTGGCACAACACACCCCAGCAGCAGGGCTGGCTTTAATCAGCACATCAAAAATTCCAGGATGAAATCCTGCCTCCAGTTCTTCCCACCAGCTCTGTTGATCCATCCAGAACCAGCATTAACAGGGAAGGCCGTTTTTGGTTTTTTTTTTTTAATTTTAATTGTAGGTTTTATTTCTAATTTCCAAAGCAGTCTTTGATCCTGAAGTCCTCCAGGCTTAGATATTTATAATAGACTCAAAATGCAACCCAAACAGAGCGCATGCCTACCTTCAAAAGTGCCCTGCTGTGAGACTCATCCCCTTTTAAACAAAGCAAGTTCGGGAAATTTATACACAATTTCTCAACAACATGAGCTGATTTGAAACAAAACATCAGAGTTTGCACAAAATTTGCAAGACATCCACCTAAAAAAAAAACCCTCAACCGAGTGAAACCCCCAAAGCAGCACAATTTCTGACAGTGTTACTCTGCCAAAAGCCCTTTTATTTTTGTTTTTCTTTAGAAACCAGACAAAACAGCTCATAACATATATATATATATATATAATTGGTAGGGAGAAAAGAAACTGAAAGCTTTTGGGAAGCTCTGTTGCTGAAGATAAAAGGCACTCTGAGGATTCCCACTGATCTCTGCTGCATTGTTGGCACAGGAGGGGCAGGAGATGTGCCACTTCCACGCTCTGAACTATCCCAGCCTCTGTAAAATAGTATTTCCTTGCTGGAATCAGGTTCAGCTGGCCCTGGGCTTTGGGAATGAACTTCCCAGTACTAGGCTGTCAATCTGAACGTGTCACACTGGGATTTCAAGTTCTTGTCCTAAGAGAGATGTGGGCTGAAACAGGGGAAAGAAATGGTTCAGGACTGAGCTCTGGGAGGAATCTTGAGGATCTGGATGAGGGGATCAAGTGCCCACACAGTCAGTTCACAGGTGACACAAGGTTGGGTGGGATGTGGATGAGCTGAGGGCAGGAAGGCTCTGCAGGGGGATCAGGACAGGATGGATCCATGGGCTGAGGGCAGTGGTGTGAGGGTCAACAGGTCCAAGTGCCAGGTCCTGCCCTTGGGTCACAACAACTCCCTGGAAAGCTCCAGGCTGGGGTGGAGGGGCTGGAAAGCTGGGAAAGGCCCTGGGAGTGCTGGTGGGCAACTGGATATGAGCAGTGACTGTCCCTGTGCTGGCACCGCTGAGGCACCTCCAGTCCTGGGGGCAGCTCTGGGCCCCTCATCACAAGGACATTGAGGGGCTGGAGCGTGTGCAGGGAAGGGAACGGAGCTGGGAAGGGGCTGGAGCAGCAGGAGGGGCTGAGGGAGCTGGGGGGGCTCAGCTGGAGAAAAGGAGGCTCAGGGGGGACCTTCTGGCTCTGCAAGTCCCTGACAGGAGGGGGGAGCCGGGGAGGGGTCGGGCTCTGCTCCCAGGGAACAAGGGACAGGAGGAGA
>NW_016690305.1:2674307-2703229 GCF_001604755.1 Lepidothrix coronata
GGCTGTGCCAGGGGAGGGTCAGGTTGGACATCAGGAGGAATTTCTCCCTGGAAAGTGTTGCCAGGCATTGGAAGGAGCTTCCCAGGGAGGTTTGGAGTCTCCATCCCTGGAGGTGTCCCAGGAAGGCCTGGCCGTGGCACTGAGTGCTCTGGGCTGGGGGACAAGGTGGGCATTGGGCACTGAGGGGACTCTCTGATCTTGGAGGTCTTTTCCCATCTCTGTGACTCCAGAAAGATTTGAGGACATCATTGGAACACACCTTCCTCATGGGAGTGGAGGCAGAGGAGGTTGTTCTGTGCACAAGAGCTCCTTGTTTCCTGGCTGCTCTGGGTCATTTCTCCTCCTCCTCCCATCCAAGCTAAACCCAACAGTGAGACCCAGACATTGCTCCATGCCTCCCCTCTTTATTAATCCCACATACCTCAGCCTTGGACTTTCTGTCCTCTTCCACCCCTCAGGCTGCTGAGCAGCTTCCCTGGCTCCTCTGGCCTTTCCCTGCTCTCAGCACCTGCAGGAAGCTGGAACCAACTGCATGACTCTGGGCTGGGACCGCAAAGGGTTCTGGATGCAGGGGCCCCAAAATGCAAGGGCACAAATTGCTGCAATTCCTGCATCCTGCACTCGTGGGAAATCCCTGGAAAAGGGCTGTTCATCCTCCCTGTAGTGAGACATAACGTGGAGGGGAACAGACCAAAAGTCCTTGTGCCAAGAGAAATGGGTGATCTGAGGGCTCCCATGCTCAGCACGGCCACCAAACAACAAGGAAGGAGCTTCCCAGGAATGTTGCACCCCTGCCAAGGAGCAGTGACTGGAATCACCAGCAAGGAGAGGAGCTGGAAATTCCAGATGCTGCTGACACAACTACTGCTCATTGAAGGGCACCAGTGAACACTTCCCAACACCTTGCAGTGTCCCTGGATCAATCCCTCTGACACAAAGATGCCAAGTGCAGCAGGTGATGCAGGACATGGAGAAAGGAAAGGCAAAGATTTGGGAAACCAGCCCAGAACAGAGAGGAAAAGGCTGTTTGAGACTTGGAAGCTCCAGGAGGCAGCAGCTCATGGAAACGCACATTAACAGGGGACTTCCAGAACCCCCCTGGAGGGGGGCTGGCAGGACCTGACACTGCAGGTGGAATCCCAGAATATTCGGAGTTGGAAGGGACCCACGAGGATCTTCAAGTCCAGCTCTTCAGTGAATGGTCTCTCCAGGGATTGAAGCCACAACCTTGGAATTACCAGCACTGTGCTCCAACCAGCTGTGCCAGTCTCAGGGTTCTATGATGTGGGTGGGGTTTGGGGTGGGTTTTGGGGTGGGTGGGAAGTGTCCTCCTGCCTGGCTGTGAGGAAAAAGGCTGGAATATCAAGGACAGGCTGCATCCCAGCCCTCCTCAGGGTCAGGGGCAAGAGACAGCTGAGCTAAAGGCAGGGAAGGGAGAATCTCCTCCAAGGGGGAGCTGCTTCACTGCGACAGTTTGCACATTCCCAGCTCACAGGAAATCCCCCCAAGGGACAGTTTTGTTCCTCTGAACCACTGGAAGGCAGGAAAGGGCTCCCAAAGGAAGGTGCTGCTGGCACAAGGGCTCAGGGGCTGTTCCCTGGGAGGGAGGGCACAGACTGGGCTCCTAATTGGCACGGGGAGGGGGGAAGGAGGAGGCAGGATGAAGTTCTTAGTTCCTCCTCCACTGTTCTGAAATTGGGAAATGCCAAATGTTGATGTCCTCCATAAAATATCTATTTAAAAACATTGCTTCCCCCAGCCCTCCCACTGCCTCCCCTCCTCCAGCAATTCCTGAGCACAAACACTGGCTCATGGCAGTGAAATCCAGCCCAGAGCAGGAACTGACCTTCAGCTTGGCTGTTTTTATCTCCCCAGCTCTCGTGTGCTTCCTCCCCAGGGAAGTGAGCACTCCAAGGAAGTCTTCTGATGAGCCATCTGCAGGAAAGGGCAGCCAACCTCCCACTCCCAAAAAACCTGACACTCAACGTGGATTCAGAACAAAAAAAAAAAAAATAAAAAAAATTGGTGTTGGAAAGGTCTCTCCACACAGCAAATCCCAGAAAACTCTCCTCCCAGATCCCAGGCATTGCTATCAGCGTTCCTTTTGGGAATGTTAAAATTGGGATGTGGGATAAATAAGGGGTTTGAGCGTCTTCCTATCGAACTTATTGCTCAGAAATGCATTTGCACCTCTCTGCTGCCTCAGGCCCTTCTCCCTCCACACCTGGAGGAAGGTGCCAGCACCTCCAGTCGTGCCAAGGGTTGGGAAAGGCCTGAGGAAAACTCAGCTGTTTGCTAATGTGCTAAAGGAAGCCACTGGGAATAGGGGAGACTGTCAGATTCCTCTTCCCAGTGGAACAGGAAACAAGAGGAAGGTCTCCAAGAGGAGGAAAGGGTGAAGGGATGAGTCCATCACCCAGAAGGGAGTGGGCTCTTCCCACCAAGGGACAGCAGAGAGTCTCCAGTGGGAAGTGGGATCAACAGCAGGGGTTAAAAGTGGAAATGTTCTCCCAGGAAAGCTAGGGGGAAGGAAAAGTCTCAGGGTGGGAATGTCCCAGCTGGAATCTGAATCCTGCTCGTGCAACAAGCATTAATTCTCCTCTTCAGCAGGAAGGAGATGCCTGTTAATGAAACCGAGGGACTCCAAAGTGTCTCCAAAGGCGATCTGTGCCAAGGAAAAAGCTGCAGGAAGCAGAGAGGGAGCGACTGTGGCATTTCCCAGAGGAGCCTGCACTGAGGATCAGCCAAGGAAAAGGCTTCCAGGGGCTGCCAGAAGTAAATGAGGACTCTGTTAACACACTGCCTTTCCACAGGAAATTTGGCCTCTGACAAAACTCTACCTTGTGAGCCAAGGTCTGGTTTCTGATTTTGATTCCGCTTCTGGTGGGGTGTGGATTAACTGCCTTTAGAACACCTGAGCTCTGGAATGCTGGGATTAATATCTCTTGAAAGGCACATCCCACCAGAAGTTACTTCTCTCCCCAGTTATCCCTCAAATGTGGAGCTTTGCAGAGGAGCTTCACCTCCCAGGATGGCCCCTGAGCTGACACAGGGATCTGGGAGGTGCATTCCCAGGAGCAAGAAGAGGGGATTTTTGAAACTGGTCCATCTGAGCTGGCACCTGCAGTGCCTGCCAGGATTTCTAGCTGGAAACATCGTGCTCTCAAAGTAATTTGGGACATCTGGTTGCTTGTCACCACCCTCAGAGGTGTTCCCATCCTCCCGGTCCATCCCCCTGGATGTGTTTGTAATGGCTTCATTTGCCTTGGTTCAATAAAGCCACACATTTAAGTGAAGTCATTTAGATATTGATTGTGGGAACATTTAATTCAGATAATTTTGGCAGATGGAATATTGTGGCTTGAAGGAAATGCTTTACTAAGAGAAAAAACCAAAGCCAAAAAGAGACATTCTCCATATCCCCACTATGTCATACCTGTCTATCCCACCCCAGAATACACCCAGATCTTTGTGGGATACTGGGATTTACAGCAACCAGACTATTCAGTTCCACCCTCTGGTTGGGACACATGTGAGAAAATCCATCTCCTGACTCAGGGAACTTCTTTACAACCTCATCTCATCCCACAGCTTCGACTCCTCTTGCAGGTGGCTCTTCACCAAGGCAGGATCTGCTACGGGATGCACATCCAAGATGTGTTGCTGCCCTGTTCCAGGAGTCTTTTCATTGACCTGAAACCTCATCCCTTGAAACCCAAGGGGTGGATTTCACTTCTCAAACTGGATTTCACTTTCACGAACCCCCCTTGGTTCTCCCACTTTCCACCCCGGGAATGTCTCTTCCTAATAAGCCTTTAGGCAGAGGCATCTTTCTTGGAGCTCTGTGTTGTTCCCTAAGATAGGGAGAGGGAAGCTATTTTCTGATATAAAAGATACTTTATCTCCCCTGACAGATTTCAAGGCAGTTTTAAATCTCCCAACAATATGCTGGGTTTTCCCCATTATAGCTCTGGTGGTGATAAGACATGTCAGTGTTATTAACCTGAAAATGCTGCAGGATCCTGGAGATAGGACCCAAAGCCCATTAAAATTCTCCTTGGAACCCAGGGGTCACCAAAATAAAGTGCAATGTCTTAATGAGGCCGTGTGCCTTCACTGCAGGCACTGGGAGAGTCCCTCCCTTTTGGCCACGTGCCCAAACCCCCCCTGAGACACACAAAGTCTTGGGGACACTCCTGTCAACACAAACAATGCCAAACATCCCATCCCAAGAGGCCTCTTCCCTATCCCTGCCCTCTGGCAGGAACTTTCACACCAATCACACCTAAATGGCTCTTCTAATGTGCTGGGTGTGAAGAACATCCTTTCCCTGAAAGGGTGGATCCAGCCTGCCCTGGTCCCTCTGCAGAGCCTTCCTGCCCTCCAGCAGATCCACATCTCACCCAGCTTGGCATCATCTGCACACTGACTGTGTGGGCACCTGATCCCCTTGTCCAGACCCTCAAGACTCTTCCCAGAGCTCAGTCCTGAATTGTTTCTTTCCTGTGTTTCAGCCCACATCTCTCTTAGGACAAGGAATCCCACTGTGACCTGCTTCTAGACTGACTTGTGCTTGTGTTGGAAGGATATTTTTCCCTGCATCAGTTCCCTCTTCCTGGGAACACAGAGGCCATTTCCTGAAGATTTCCTCAAGCCTCCTTTAGCACAACACTGCCTTGAACAGGCACAAAAGGGACCTGAGACTCAGGGGCAGCTGCTTGAGCCGGACAGTGCTCAGGAAGGGGGATTTTAGGATAAAGGATGGCATCTCTTCAGGATACATCACCTCCCACACTCTTGCTTCAGGCTCTGTTGCTGAGGCCCAGAGCTAAATCCATTATCAACAGGCCCTAAGTCGGGTTTGTGCAGCTCTAGGCTCTGTTTCCCATCGGTGGAATCACACCAAGGAGCTGCTGATTGTTGGGTGTGGCCAAGCAGGTGACTTTTCCTGAGGCACCATTTCAAAAGTGATGATGATTTAAGTTCCACATCCAGCTGGGGGATGATTTCAGCAGCTGATTCTGCACAGAGGCAGCTGCTGGAGCAGGACAGTGCTCAGGAGGGTGGACTTTCACCTGGTGAAAGGGTAGTTGGCACTGCCCAGGCTCCCCAGGGCAGTGGGCACGGCCCCAAGGCTGCCAGAGCTCCAGGAGGGTTTGGACAACGCTCTCAGGGCCAGGGTGGGATGGTTGGTGTGTCCTGGGCAGGGCCAGGAGCTGGACTGGATGTCTGGTGGGTCCCTTCTGTGATTCTGTGACACTGAAGTCAGTGACAGGCTCAGCAGAACAAGAAAGAACTTCTCCTGCCCCTCTGGGGGGGCACAAGCTGCAGGTTCCCCAAAGCACAGCTCAGCACAGGGGGGTCTGCAGTGTCACCTCGGGCTGTTCTCTGCTCACAGTGCTCCTTGGTAAGGGGCAGAGGGCACTTCAGAGACCTAAGGAGGTGCTGGGGGGCTCCTGGCCCAGCTGCCTTGAGTGTGGAGAAGAATAATCCCGGGATTGGTGCAGCAGGAAGCGGCTGGAGCAGAGGAGGACAATCCCCCACAGCAGCAGTTTGGGGCAGCAGTGATTGACCCAGGCTGGTTTGGTGCCTGTAACTCCCCCCAGCACCCCTGTGCTGTCCTGAGGGACCCCCACAGCAGAGGGAGCCTGGAATCAGGGACTCAGTGACCCCAGAGCACAGCCCAGCACAGCAGTGAGGCCTCTCCCTCTGTTCCAGAGGGAAAATTCCCTGTGGCTGCATTTCTTGCAATAGGGAAGAAGGACGTGCCCAGAGCTCCTGTTGTGCCCTAGAAAATGGGAATTGAAGTCTCAGCTCTCCAATGACCTTCTGTGATATTTAACATTTATCCTGCATCTTTAGCTGTCCCTGTGGAAAAGGAAAGGGAGACAAACTAAAATCCCTTCCTGACCTCGAGGCACCCCTGGAGCCTGATCCCCAAAGCCAAGCCTGTGCTTTCTAACTGCAACAGAAGCAAAATAAGAGAGCAGGTAAACCTGAAATCCTTGCAAGGTCTGAGACCACAAGAACATGATCCCAGCTGGGGGGAGAGGCAGAAAAAAATCACTGATTTGGAGACAGGAGGATCAATGCTCTGACAGAACCAGTTACTGTGCCTCCACTGGTGTAAGTAGGACAGACAGCTCTGAAGGTTAATGACATTTAACTGCAAAAAAAATTACGAAATATTTGGAAAAAGACTTGAAAAAGATGCAGCAGGTCCACTGGGGGGTTGTCACCCAGCTCTCTGCACACATGGAAAACCTGCTGGAGGTTTATTTTAATATTACACAGTATTATTTTGACTCTGACATGAACTTAAGCAATGGTTCAGGTTATCCTGAATTTCTAACCTTGAGGTTAATTGACAATTGTCAACGAGAATGTCTCTACTAATTGGTAAGTTTGATTAGACTTCAGATTGTTGGCACTGAGCCTCCATATTTGGGTAAAAAAAAAAAGGTCTTCCCAGAATCATAACATACAATCAAGTGAAGTGAAATGACCTTTTTGCACCATTTTGATTGCTCTGCATTATAAGCTGAATTCGATCATTTCTCATCTCCTTCAATGTGCCCAAAGCCAAAGAATGTCATGGATTTGGTTCTTTGTTCCCCAGCCAACCCCCATCTTGGGAACAGGAGTTAGGAGAGAGGGCTCGAGTCTGTTCCCAAATCTGGGCAGATTCCCAGAGACAAGGCCAGGAAAGAGGATTTCCAGCCCCAGCTGTGCCAGGGCAGGGCTTGGTGAAGAGGAGGATGGCCTGGACAAGCATTTCCAGCCCCAGTTCTCCCGGGTCAGGGCTTGGGAGACTTTTCCCTGCTTGTTTTCCCTGGCTCTCCTGTTTGCTCTCCCTGGCAGGTATCAGATCCTGCCCATGTCTGGATAACTCCAAGCACAGGCTGGCACTGATCTCAGCTGAAGCCTTTGAGTCCTGGTATCATCAAAACACCAACAAATCCAGAGTATGTTGAAAATCACTCAGCTCTCTTGTTCTGCATTAATATAGATTCAGTTAATGAAAAAATGGAAAGTAAAGCACAGAGCTGGGGATGTTTCCTCTATACATTATTCAGCCTGGCAGTGCCACACTGTCTTGGCTGGGCTAAACATTTAATTACAGATTCATTTTCCTTTTGGTTTCCCTGATGACATTTAATCCCTTCAGCTGTAATAAATTACTCCAGAGCTGGGTGCTCTCTAACCAAAGCACAAGTGTTGTGGTTTTTATTTTTTTTTTCATAACCTCTTTTTTATTGGAACATTTGGGGCTGGCTGATTTTTTTTAATCAGAGCTCTGGGTCAGATTGACTGGCTGGCATAAACATCCCTGACTGCACTGACAACGTGGAGTTATGTTCATTGAACATGCTGCCTTCATTTTGGGCCTCTGAGAAATCAAAAGAATGGCTCTTTTCTTGCCAAGCCCCTTTGTGCCCCTTTTCTACCAGCAAAGAGATGAGTTTTTTTCCCTACTTCTTCTCCCCTCCAACCCTTGCCCACCAGGCCTCTCTTTTCTTTTCCCACACTCTGTCATCTCCACTGGTGAAAGTCCCAAAAGTAAATATTTCACTCCTCTACTCCTTTTTTTCTTTTTTTTTTTTTTCCAGAGAGCAGCTGAAATCCAGCCAGGCTGTACAACTGGATTATCCTCACCCATGGAGACAGACATCTATCATTCCATGGATACAGACATCCATCACTCCCTGGCTCCTGAAGCCACACAAGTTCTGCAGAGCTCTGTGCTGGGTCCCCCCTGGGCACTGAAAGGGGAGTGACAACAGCCCAGTGATAAATTGGAGTAAAAAAAAGGTAAAATAAATTGGGGTAAAAAAAAAATTGATTGGGATAGATTTCAAGGTGCTGCTGGTGAATGGACATTCCAAGCACCACACAGGCCCTTCCTTGGGGCTCTCCCAGTTTCTCCCTCAGTGAGTTGGGTCACATTCAGAGGCACAATCACACAGTGGCCAAACCTGAGCTGGACTGAAATGGGCTTGGTTGTGCTCAGCACACCCGTCTGAGGGCTCTGGAGCTGCCAGACGCACTCCCAACCCTTTGGAGGTGCCTCCATCCCAGCTGGCATCACCATCCTGGCCATCCAGTGATGGAGACAGAGCTGCTTTTGGGCCCTGATTCAGCAAAGCAATTAAACACAGGCTTTTCTTTTGCTAAGCTGACCCTTGGTGACTCTGCTTTCATTGCCCTCTTCCACATTCCCATGTTGTTTTACAAAGATCCATGGAATTCCCCCGGGAGGGCTACCCTGTCCTCCCTGGGCTGGCTCAGGGGGGCACTGAGGGGTATTTTCCATCCTGCTCTGAGGGGAAATGTCCCCTGGGCTGCTGAACTTCTCCCTGAGGCAATGGAGTTTTAGAATCCCAGAATCCCAGAATGGTTTGGCTTGGAAAGGACCATTTCATTCCACCCCCTGCCATGGGCAGGGACACCTTCCACTAGCCCAGGTTGCTCCAAGCCCCGTCCAACCTGGCCTTGGACACTTCCAGGGATCCAGGGGCAGCCACAGCTTCTCTGGGCAACCTGTGCCAGGGCCTCACCATCCTCACAGCCAAGGATTTCTTCCCAGTATCCAACCTAAATCTCTCCTCTTTTAGTTTAAAACCATTCCTCCTTGCCCTGCCACTATCTGCCTGTGGAAAAAGTCACTCTGCCTCTTTTTTATAAACTCCCTTTAAGTACTGAAAGGCCACAAATTGGATTTGACTCCCTTGCTCCTGCCCCACGGGTCACAGGGCAGTGCAAAGGCTGCAGCTCCACTCAGGGAGGGTGGAAAAGGTGGAACATTTGGTGCTTGGGCTGGAAAAATGGTGTGAGGAGCTGGAGATGGCAGAGGCACAGTGAGGGGGAAAATCCTGCTCTGACTGCTGATCACATCCAGCAAGAGCATTCCACAGGGCAAACACATAACCTGGAGGTGCCTCTGCCCAAGGGGTCCCTCCCAACCCAAACCATCCCATGATTCCATGATTCCCCCATTCCCAGCTGGCTGAACCCTCAGTGGCTTTATCTGAGCTCCTGCAGACAGTTGATCATCTGAATCCTATGGGAAGGGCATGCCCTTCCCTGAGGGAAGCAATCCCAGCGGGACAGCTTCTCTGGGAAACCCAGGGATGCCTCCTTCAACACCAAAAACAACTGCTCAGAGTGTCCCAAACATCCATTATTCCTCTCAGGGGTGTCTGCTGCCCTCGTGCCCTGCTGACACCGCTCAGTTCCCTGCTTTGTTCCTGTTTATTCCTTGGCTTTTCCTCTCTAACCCACAGCCCCAGCAGCACAGCAGTACCTGGCTTCCCATGCAGGTCAGAGGGACAGAGGACACCATCCAGGCCTCCCAGGAAAGGAATTTATCCTGCAGAAACTCCTTTCCTGCTGTCTGTACAACTGCTTGTCCATCTGAGCAGCAGATTCCTACCTCCAGGAACTTAAATTTCCCCCAGACTGACAGAAGGCTGAGAGATAATTAAATACTGAGAAATCCTGGGGAAAAAATATGGTGGGGACGGGGAAGAGACAGAGCCAAAAGAGAGCCTTGGCTGTTGTGGGAGCTGAGGGAACTCCTGCTCTGCCTGGCAAGGAGCCACATGGGAACCACCAGCCAAGGAGTTCCAGGGTGTGGAGCAAGGGGACAGGAGCACAGGGGCTCTGTGGGAAGAACCAGTGTGATGATGGGAGAGGCAGAGGCTGGGAAAGTGGGACACAAATCCAGTGGCTCAGGAGTTCTGCTGCCTGTGGGACTATTGCCTGGAACCACCTTCGTTGCTGAAAAAGCAAATTCAGCTCAAAATGTCACAAACTCCCTCAAATACCCCAGGAAAGCAGAACACCTTCTAGCAAGGAACAAGGCAGCAGAACAGCCCCAAAAGCATGAACAGCCTCCTTCTGCTACAGCTCTGGGAATGAGCAAGGGCAGAGCCTGAACACTCCATGTTTAGGGGCTCTGCCTAATTCCAGTGACACTACTGGGAAAGGGTTTCATTCCCTCCAGCTGTGACCTCGAGGCACCTCCTGGGCCTCAGACAGAGCCTGTCCCTGCCCCATTTCCAGGCAGAGCATCACCCTGACACCAAAAGGTCCTGTTCTGGGTGCCTGGAGTCTGGTGTTGCAAATAAACCTCACACAGAACTTTGGGTGGGGTCTCCTTCAGTCTTATCCCTTCCACTGCAGCTTTACTTGGGATCCAGGCAGGTATAGACTAAAAAAAAAAATAAAATAAAATATAAATGCCTGTAAAATATCTGGGAATCAGGCACAAACCCCCTTTCATGTTCCCCAGCTCCTCCCCAGGTCACAGCACAGCTCCCCAGTGCCCACACTGGCCACATTCCTGCCCTGCCCATCCATGGAAGGACAATCCTGAGATGGTTTCTGTGGGGTTCCCAAAGGTTAAAGCAAACACACCCCCAAATTGCTCAGGCTGCAAAGGCAGAGAGGCCCAAGGAGGAACAGGAGCTCTGAGGGATGAGAATGAAGTGATGAAATAATCAAAGCAGGCAGCAGGGCCTTCCTGAGGAGGGGACAGGGTTAGAAAGGAGCCAGCACAGCAGCAGGGCAGGTCACAGCTCTCCATGTTCTGCAAGTGTTTGGCACCATCCCAGTATGTCACAGAATCATGGAATGTTTGGGTTGGAAGGGACCTTAAAGACCATCCAGTGCCACCCCCTGCCATGGGCAGGGACACCTTCCACTAGCCCACATTGCTCCAAGCCCTGTCCAACCTGGCCTTGGACACTTCCAGGGATCCAGGGGCAGCCACAGCTTCTCTGGGCAACCTGTGCCAGGGCCTCCCCACCCTCACAGAGAAGGATTTCTTCCCACTATCCCATCTAACCCTGCCCTCTGGCAGTGGGAAGCCATTCACCCTTCTCCTCTCACTCCAGGCCCTTGGAAATAGTCTCTCTCCACCTTTCTTGTAGCTCCTTCAGCCACTGCAAGGCCACAATTAGTTCCCCCCAAAGCTTCTCCTCTCCAGACTGAACAATCCCAACTCTCCAGCCTTTCCTCCCAGCAGAGCTGCTCCAGCCCTCTGACCACCTTGGGGCCTCCTCTGGACTCTTCCAACAGGTTGAGCTGCACTTTGAGAACAGTCTAATCCTCTGCCAATCCCCCTCTCTTGTCATCTCCCTCTTCTCCTCTGCTACCAGCCACCCATTTGACCCTCACTTGCTTTTCCTCCATGTCTCTCTGGGAGCTTTTTGGGCTCCACCTTCTCCTTTCTGGTCCCCAAAACACTTTAAAGATGTGTCTGTGAACTGAGCAGCCTCTCCCACCCCCCTGCCAGGCCTGACACCTCCTGTTCAGGCTGCCAGGGGAACGTCTGGCAGCTCTCTGGGGACCACCTGGCTGGGAAAACATCACAGGAATGAAACCATCTCAGTGCTTCCCACGGGATCCAACGTGCACTGGAGATGTTTAAATCACTGAGAGCACAGGAATGAGGATTTTTGGGTCCACAGCCCCTGGTTAGTGGGTGCCCTGGTCCAGATCAGTGGGACAGCACCGTCCTTCACACCAGGAGCCACTTCCCTTGCAGCTCTCAGTCCCCCAGCTCAGCCAGGACCGGGATCTTCCCGTACTGACCAGGATGAAGCTGTTGCTTTGGACCATCACTCCTCCTGCTTCTCCCTGCAGCTTTCCCAGCCAAGCTGACAGACCACCTGGAGACAACTCCTCACTTTGGGAGGGGATGAGAAACCCCCAAGTTGTGTGTCAACTTGGACTTCATTTTTCCGTCTTTCAGTGCTGGCAGGCAACTGGGAAAGCCACCGGGACACCGAGCTGGACATGCAGGATGAATGAAACCGTGGGATCTGCTTTGAGGCAAACCCTTGGGACATGGGGAGCTTTGACAGGAGCAGCCCTGAGGGCTCATGGAAAATCCCAATCCTGCAGCAGCTCCAAGCTTGAATCCAACACGTGCCGCTTGTTCCACCCTGGCACCCGGGTGGCAGCAGCAGGACCCACCTGCCCCCTCTTCAGAGAGGAGAGCTCAGGGGTGCAGAGGTTCCCAAGGTCTAGGGAAGACAGGCTCTCAATTCCTACCATGAGGAATGAAACCCTGTGCCAAAGCCAAACTGGAAAAGAAGGAATGGAACAGCAACATCCTCTAAATCCCAGCGAGGCAGATATTTGGACTGTCGGAGTCAGACTCGTCCTGGGTTCTCCTGGCAGAGAGGGTGCCAGAGCTCCAGGAGGGTCTGGATGCTCCTCTGAGGCACAGGGGGAGACTCTTGGGGATGGGCCTGTGCAGGGCTGAGGGTTGGACTGGATGATCCTTGTGGGTCCCTTCCAACTCAGCATATCCTGGGATTCTGTGACTGTGCCACTCCTCCCAGCTCCTCTGGCACAAGCCAGCTGTATTATTTTTGGCTAATCCCGGGCCTGCCTTGAGCAAGGGCTGCTAAACACAGCCCAGTCTGGCACAGGGGTGGACTGGTCAGGAGCCCACGAGATCCCTTTGACTCGTCACCCACCCACCGACCAGGGGGAAAGAGAGCAGTGAATCAACAACAACTCCCACGTGCTTGGCAGCTCTGCCCTGTCACTCCCCCCTCGACATTTCCATAATCCTGCTGTCCCTGCAATTAAGAACTTCAACAAAATGCCTGCTGCTCTCCTCCCCCTTCCTACCAGAGCCCCAGAGCTGCACAGGCACCAGCTCCTGCTGCAGCAGAACGAGAAAAACGAGCAGCCCGGGTCAGAGGCTTCTTCACAGCCACCAAGGGATGGGAGAGATAAAAGGACAGGAGTGTCACAATTCCCTCCTCAGGGTGTGGAAGTGTAGCAGGCAGCCCCATTACACATTTATTTATGGGCAGATCCACTGACAGCATCTGTCAGAGCTCCCTGCAGGGCTGGGAACGGGGCTGCTCCGACCCTGCCCAGCCCCACGGAATCGCCTTCCCAGCTTCCAGCAATCCCCGGGCAACTGGGGTTAAAGGTGGGGGGAACCATTCCTGCTGGAAGCCAAGGCACAGCAGAAGCTTCACCTGCCTGCAGGGCCCTTAAACTTTCCTTCAGAGCCAGCCCGTGGTGGCTCCAGTTCACTGCAATCCCCGTGGCTCTGTGGTCACACACAGAAGTGGGAGGGATGAAGAGCAGTGTCCCGATTTTCACCCCTAAGGAAGGTCTTTCCATGGCTTCTACACAAAGAGATGGCTTCCAATCCAACACATTCCTCGTGGAAGGGGCTGTCAGGCACTGGAAGGGGAGTGCCCATCCCTGGGGGTGCCCAAGGAAGGCCTGGCCATGGCACTCAGTGCTCTGGGCTGGGGTATAGGGTGGGTATTGGGCACAGGGGGGACTCGACGGTCCTTGGAGGTCTTTTCCAACCTCAGTGGTTCTGGGATCCCACAGTCTGGGTCACATGCACTTGGCACTCTTTGGACAGTCTCCCTTCTCCCTGCAGCAGCTTGGGAAGGGCTTCTGGAGTCACCAGGATGCCCAAAATCTGCCAGGCCCCACCAGTGACACTCAAATGTCCCCAAGGCAGCCACAGCCCTGACATTTGACATCACTCACGAATACCACCTTTAGGACATAACTTGCCCAGCACATGAACCAAATCTCATTGTTCCTCTCCCAAAACCACATCTCTCACCCCTCTTAGTGACCAAGACCTTGCTACAACCCTTCAGAAGCCCTGAGTGCTCCTCCTCACCCGTGGTTTCTTGCAGCAATGATTATTTCTGGGTTCCTCAAATCCCTCAGATCTCCCCAGCTTTGACTGACCACTGTAACTGCATCACAGGCACATCTCACCAACTTAATTCCATATTGATAAATGTCTTTACTTCAGATAATGAATAGGGAGAGCCAGGCACAATAATTGCTCGTTATTTTCCCATTATTTTTGCTTTGGTGCCACGTAAATGAGCCCAGGATCTTTGCAGTTCTCTATTTTGACAATTCAATGGCAGGAAACATTTCAGGCAGTTGCTTTAACAAGTTTAATTTGCTGGGTTTATTTCCAAGAAATTATGCCACCAGCAATTTGTGTATTTACTCACAAACCCCTTGGCATCCTGTCTGCACGTGGCTGCCTGTGCATCCCAGCACAGACACTCAGGACCCTGCCAGTCCCATCCTGGGAGCCTCATTCTACACAGCACAATAGAATCGTGATTAAAAAAGAAAAAAAAAAAATCCCCAAAATCACAGTCTGCAACTAAAAAGAGCGAGCAAAATCTTCAAATGGGTTCTTTTTGCCGAGGATTAAAGAAGAAAAAGGAAGCTCGTGTCTTACACAATTATTTCTTATCTCTTTCGTAGACTCCAATATGCATCTGGATAATGTGGTGGAGGGGGATGAATGCACCTATTTATGAATCCACCATTATTTATGGATTTATCAGTTTTCTGGAGTTGGCTGATGCACATCCTGTGTTGCTGAAGCTCCACGGACCTGCCAGTGAGAGCTCAACAACAGACAGCTCCAGCAAAGAATCCTGGAATCTCCTGGGCTGGAAGGGACCCACAGGATCATCCAGTCCAACTCCTGGCCCTGCCAGGACACCCCAACGATGCCACCTTGTCCCTGAGAGCGTTGTCCAAACATTCCTGGAGCTCTGGCAAGTTTGAACTGCCCTGGGGAGCCTGTTCAGCACCCAACCACCCCCTGGGGGAAGAACCTTTTCCTGAGCTCCAGCCTAAACCAGCTGATATCCAGCCATTCCCTCAGGTGCCGGGATGAGGGCCATGGCACTGCTGTGGCACAGCCCTGGAGGTCACTCCTCACCCTGCAGTGACACAGGAGACAGAAACGCTCCATCCTGAGGTGAAAGACTCCCCCAGCAGGAAGGTTTGGCTGGAGGAGCTTTGGGACAGGCACTGGGGAGGGACCTACAGACCAAAGGAGATTTGACCCCTTGGAAAGACAGAGACACTTCTAGAAGTCCATGGTTGGTAAGGGGACTGCAGCACCTGCCCTGTGGAGCCAGGCTGGGAGAGCTGGGGAAGAGAAGGTTGTGTGGAGACGTCAGAGCACCTTCCAGGGTCTGAAGGGGCTACAGGGAGTACAGAGGGGGACTGTTCATCAGGAACTGGAGTTACAGGACAAGGGGAATGGCTTCAGACTGAAAGAGGGGAAATTTAGCTTGGATAGAATGAAGGAATTCTTGGCTGTGAGGGTGGTGAGGCCCTGGCACAGGTTGCCCAGAGAAGCTGTGGCTGCCCCTGGGTCCCTGGAAGTGTCCAAGGCCAGGTTGGAGCAACCTGGGCTAGTGGAAGGTGTCCCTGCCCATGGCAGGGGGTGGCACTGGATGAGTTTTAAGTTCCCTTGCACCCTAAAATTCCATGATTCTGTGTTTTACATCAGGAGCATCCAGTGCTGCTGCAGAGGGCGGCAGGAGAAACACAAATGTCTCAGGCTGCACAAACAGCAATTAAAGTGTTGTGCTCTCACTGCCCAAACACCAGAGAGCCCAACCCAGCCCAGCACAAACCCCTCCCCTGCTGGAGGAACCGGGATCGATCCTTCTGCTCCAGCAGCTCCTCCTGCCCTCTGCCCACCAACCATCCCTGCTGGAACCAGACATGTTCCATGCCCCTCCCTGGGCACAGACAGACCAACCCTCCTGAACCTGCTCACAGCCAAACCAGGGACAAGCCCAGGATCTTGTCACACCCCCCAGCAGGAGGGGAAAAAAGAAATAAATATAAAAAAAGGAGCGTTGTCCAGCAGACATTCTGAACCAAGAGGTCACAAATCCAATCACTTTGCCCTACCCAGGAGCTGCTGGCTGAGAAGTCCAGCAGGCAAACAATACTTTTTTTTTTTTTTAAACTGTGATTGATTTGCACATTGTGAAGTTGGGGGTGAGAAGAAGAGAGCAAAGAGAAACCTATTCTGCCTTGACTACAATATCTGCTTCCACAAAATTGAAGAAGTCTGTTTGGAACGCTCCTGAATGTCTCGAAAATCAAGTTAAAGAAAGGTCTGAAATGAAAAGTCAGCTCAACAGAAAAGAGTTTGCACAAATGTCAGCAGAAAGTACTTGTCTTTTTCTCCCCAGGGGTTTTTGTTCTAAAACAATCTGGTCAAATCACTCAAGAGTCACGATTAGCATCACTGTTAGCAAATCTTCATTTTGGGCAAAAACAAATAACATGCATTAAAATGCCTGCGAGCACAGTTCAGGTGGGAAAAGGAGGGCCCAGCTCTGGACTGGCAGAAAACAAATTTAGATTAGATATAGAGAAGGAATCCTTCCCTGGGAGGGTGGGGAGGCCCTGGCACAGGTTGCCCAGAGAAGCTGTGGCTGCTCCTGGATCCCTGGAAGTGTCCAAGGCCAGGTTGGACAGGGCTTGGAGCAACCTGGGCTAGTGGAAGGTGTCCCTGCCCATGGCAGGGGGTGGCACTGGATGGGCTTGAAGGTCCCTTCCAAACCATTCCATGATTCCAAGTTTCCTTTCACACTCCCAGTGCCTTGCAGGGAGCTGCCCTGCCTGGGCTGGCCCAGCTCAGGGAGAAGGAGAACACAAGAGATGGATTCCCAGGTTTTTATCTCCCCCTTTTCCTCCCATGGGACACTCTTTGGTGCACTGCCCTTCATTCCCAAGGGGACCTTGCTGCTTTTCTCCCCTAGACCCCCAGAGCATGTTTGCCTTCACCATGTTCTTCCCACAAGGAGGGTGTCAAAGCAGTCCCTGCACGTCTGGAATTTTCCAGCCCCTGATCTGCACATCCCAGTGCCCAGGGAACTGGGGGGAGCTCCTGCCACAACAACTTGGTGCATCACAAGCAGCTTGTGCTGAAGGGCCACTTCTGTCCCTGGTGGCACCTGAGCCAACAACACTCTGCTCTTGGCTGCCTCTGATCCGAGCTCCAGTGGCCAGGAATTAATGCACCAACCCCAGCACTGACCTGAGCACTTCAGCACCACTGCTGGGCTTCAAGGGCTCGTGTGACAACAATGACAGGACAAGGAGAAACAGCCTCAAGCTGTCCCAGGGAAGGTTCAGGTTGGATATTGGGAAAATTTCCTCCCCAGAAGGGTTGTCCAGCCCTGGCACAGCTGCCCAGGGCAGTGGTGGTGTCCCCCTCCCTGGAGGGATTTAAAGCCCTGTGGATGTGGCATTGGGGGACATGGGTCAGTGGTGGCCTTGGCAGTGCTGGGTCAATGATCTTAAAGGTCTTTTCCAACCTAAGGGAGTCTATTATTTTATGAGGTGTCACAAATCCAGGACAGGGACAGAAACAGCAGAACTGCTACTGTGAGACAGTGTCTGCAGCATTTGGCTCCAACCACCCTCCAAAATCCAGCTACAGAAGGACCTCCCCACCTGCAGTGCAGCTCCTCCAGGAATCATGGAATCAGAGGAGGGTTTGGGTGGGAAGGCACTCTAAAGATCATCTCATTCCACCCCCTGCCATGGGCAGGGACACCTCCCACTAGCCCAGGTTGCTCCAAGCCCCATCCAACCTGGCCTTGGACACTTCCAGGGATCCAGGGGCAGCCACAGCTGCTTTGGGCAACCTGTGCCAGGGCCTACTCACCCTCACAGTCGGGAATTCCTTCCCAATATCCCATCTAACCCTGCCCTCTGGCAGTGGGGAGCCATTCCCCTTTATCCTGGCCTTGGAAATAGTTTCTCCCCATCTTCCTTGTAGCTCCTTCAGCTGCTGCAAGGCCACGATTAGTTCCCCCCAAAGCTTCTCCTCTCCAGGCTGAACAATCCCAACTCTCCAGCCTTTCCTCCCAGCAGAGCTGCTCCAGCCCTCTGAACACCTTGGGGCCTCCTCTGGACTCTCTCCAGCAGCTCCATGTCCTCCCTGTGCTGTTCCCCAGGGCTGGAGCAGCTCTGCAGGGGGGTCTCCCCTGAGGGGCAGAGGGGCACAATCCCCCCCTGCCCTGCTGCCCATGCTGGGGGATCAGCCCGGGGCACGGGGGGTTGGAGGTGATTCTCCAAGGCAATCCCAGCACCGGCAATCCCAGAGCTGCAGTAGCAGCACACGGAGGCTGCAGGGAGATGCTCCAAGGGACACTCGGGTAAACTGTGGGCTCGGCCCTCCTGGAGCAGGGACAGGGACAAGAGGCAGAGCCGGGGGCTGTGGGAAGAGACCCCTCTCCCAGCCACAAAGTTCCTGGACTGAGCACTCCCTTCCCCGCAGCTCCCAGGGCTGTGTCCCTGCCTGGAATAACAATGCACAGGAATGACTCTCTGCCTTTGGATCCCGGGATCGTAGAATTACAGCTCCTTGCTATCAGAGAGAAGCACAGAACGAGCAGGAGGAGGATAAAAAAAAACCCCTACATCCCCGAAAGCACAAAAAACCCTGAAGCTGCTCAATGCAGGGCTCGAACAAACCCCGGCAGAGTAACCGAGCCCTGCACATAAATGTGATTATTGTGTGTGTCTGGCACGGTGCGATCAGAAAGGCTTGTCCTCCCCCTCCCCTTCCTCCAACGATCCCAATTCCTCTTAAGGAGAAGAAAAGGGAGGGGAAAATGAAGAGTGTCGCCACATGTCGGCTGTTAGACGACAATCTTTGCACTCGCCGCTCACAGTTTTCTTTTACCACCGAGATGGTTTTGTCGGGAGCCGAATCCCGCAGAAATCAATGGATGCTGCCGCAGCATTCCCGGCTGCCGCAGGGGAAGATTGCTGCTGCCACCTGCAGTCCATCCTCTGGAGAAGGCTCTTCCCAAAACACCCGGCTCGGTGGTGACGAGCTCGGCAAAAAGAGGCGCTTGGAAAGGTTTCCAGGGAGGGAGGACCCTGCTGGTCCCGCGCCTTGTGCCACCTTCGGATGCTGAGGGGTGTAAAGTGCTGAGGGATATCGGCTCTGAACCGACAGAAATTCAAGCAAATATCTGATTTATCGAGAGGTAACAAAAATCGTTGAAGAGAAGAACAGAGACCACGTGTCTGGAAGGGATATTGCCTTTATTCTGATCCCACCCAAAAACAACCCCCAAAGAGGTGCCCAGAGAAGCTGTGGCTGCCCCTGAATCCCTGGAAGTGTCCAAGGCCAGGTTGGAGCACCCTGGGCTAGTGGAAGGTGTCCCTGCCCATGGTAGGGGTGGCACTGGATGGGCTTAAACTCCCTTCCAACCCAAACCATCCCGGCATTCCATGAAAGCCTCCGGGTGGGAAGTGAACAGCTCCAGCAGCCTGTGTGCACAGGGTGTTTTTCCAGCTGGGAACATCAGGATAACACCGAGGATTGTGCAAACTGGGTGATTTGAATGTGAGAAGAGATGTGCAATTAATACTGGAGCACAGATTGGATCCGTGGCAATGCTCCCAAAGCCCGAGGTAACGTCGAGCATCTCCTCCATAAAACCAGAGAACTTAATCTCAAAGGACTCGGGATGTTCACATCCTGTGAGGGCACAATGCCAAGAACACAGTTTCTTTCTTTACAAAACCTTGCCTAATCCCATTTTCCTCCTGAAATCAGCTGTTTCTTCGAGAGGAAATCGAGCCCAGACGCAAAGAAACGGTTCTGCCCTAAAAAATCCCACCCCCCGACTAAAACCGCCCCCATTAGAACATTCCCCCCACACTCCCCCCCGTGTTAAGAGCCTGCAGAGCAAACGCAGCCATCAACCTCTGATTTCCACCATCAACCTCTGATCTCCACAGGCTGCAAACAAAACACCGGGAAAACCCGAGAGAAAAAGCCATGGACAGGTAAAATGTTCCTCAAACTCTGTGGTGACGTGAGGGAATAACCCCCCTCCCTCCCCCGGCCCCAAAGTGAGAGCTACTGTGTCAAAAAAAAAGAAAAAAAAATAGATGTGGGACCAAAGGCTATTTGCTAATTAACACGGCTAATTTAAACATCTGTCAGATCCCCCCGGGGCTCACTGTGTCAGTCAGCCTCTGGTTTAAGGGGGAATGAAACCAAGTCCAAACTGTTACTCCAAAAATATGAACCTGGAAGCTCCTGCAAGAGTTAATAAGGGGGGGTCAGAGCCCTTGGCTGCCCACACCAAATAAAAGGAGTCCTAAAGCGTTGGATTCGTATTTCAGCCTTGCTTTGGTGCTAAATGTCTCCCGATTTTGACAGAAATCCATCACCCAAATAAAATTTGAGGGTCTGAACCTGAGAGCTGAAGCATAAAAATAAACAGTGAAGGCACATTTTGCAGCCCGTGCCTGGAAGGAGCTGTGTGACACAGGGAGCTGTAATCCTGCATCCCTCCTCCCTGCCCTGCTCCATTCTGCTCTCCAAGCTCACATGTGGCTAAAAGCGGATCTTTTGGAAGTTACAGCTCCAAAGGAAGGATTCTCCTCCATGTCCTGCCCTATCATGGCAGGTTTCCACCCTTTAACACCAGTTTACCACGTTAAAAGGGAAAGACCCCAGGTTTGTTGACCACTTCCCACAGATTCAAGCACAAGCTGTTCAGCCCAGCTCTGCGAACTCAGAAAAAAAATGCATTTAACAGTTTCAACGACTTACTTCTGCGTAAAAAAGCCTGGTGATATCCATCTCTTCTTTAAAAAAAGGTGTCTCATCCTCTTCCTAATGCAGAGGAAAGATGGAAAGATCCCCTAATCTCTGAGAGTCTTCAAACCCTCCTCGTGCACAAAGATAAATCCATGTGAAAGAGGAGCTCCTGCTTTGAATGTTAACATATTGTGGCATCAATTATGATATTTATCACACAGTGAATTAGAAGTTAGCAAGCATTTATAGCACAATTCCAGTAAACAGTATTGCCTTTCCCAGCATATATCCACGCCCCCACAATTAATCAGAGGGAAAAACTCGTCCTAAATAAATCCAAGTTGCTTCCCAGAGGTGACTTTGTTTCACCCACCCCCACACGGAGTGGTTTATAAAGAGTGACTCCCCCTGATGCTCAGAGAAACCACTGGGGAGACCTTCTCCTGTTCCCTGTGTGGGAGCTGCTCGTTCCAAGGAGGAGAAGGAATTTTGGGGGCTGCAGGGGCTGCTCTGGTGGCACCAGGACGTGCCAGGGGCACAAACACACCAGGGAGGTTCTTGGAGGCCTGGGCAAGAGGTGGCCAAGGAACCTGCATGGGCTCCTCTGCTCCCCAAGGATCACCACAGACCTCCAGCCACTGCAGGAGGGTGTCCAGGCATCTGTCAGGACCTGTGGGGGACAGACAGACCCCACCACCAGTGATACCAACAGAGCAGCAAAGCACAACCCAAATTCCTCCTAAAAACGCAAACAAAGCTTTGTTGGACACGAAACAAAACTGGCCCTGAGCTGAGGGGCCCTTTGCCCACAGCCAGCACAGCCCCAGCCCCACCAGCAGCACCAGTCTGGGGACTGGTTTTACCCACAGAGCTGGAGGGGAACACTGAGACGTGGGACCTGTTTCACTGCCCTCACGGAGCACTGAGAGGTCCACTGGGAAGGACCACTGGAATGAAAACAGACACATGGAGCATCCCCACAATCCCCCAGCCCAGGGACCCCCCACACGACCCCACTCAACCCCCCAGCCCAGGGACCCCAACACTACCCCCAAGCCCCCAAACCAGGGACCCCCCACAGCCCCCCAGTGAGTGGAATCCCAAAAACCCTCAGAGCAAGGACCTCCCCCATAAATCTCCAGCCCAGGGACCCCTCACACCACCTCCCTCCAAACCCCAAACTGGGGACCCCAATACCACCCCAAGGCCCCAGATCAGGGACCTCCCAAAAACCCTCAGAGCAGGTACCCCCCCCACCATCCCCCTGCAACTCCCAGCTCCTTAAGGAATCACAGCATCCTTAAGGAATCACAACATCCTTAAGGAATCACAGCATCCTTAAGGAATCACAACATCCTTAAGGAATCACAGCATCCTTAAGGCTGGAAAAGACCTCCAGGATCAGCAAGTCCAACCATCATCAGGACTGGGAAAAGCCCTGATCCTGGTGGGAAGCAGGAGCAGCCGCCCTCCTGGAGCTCACCTTTGCCTTCCTGACACACATCCCTCAAAAAAGAGGGATTTCCAGGAGAGTTCCCCCCCCCCATTCCCATATCCCCTGTGTTGTTATTGTTTGGGTTTGGGGTTGTCATGAGAACGGGCAGCAAACGTGGATTTAATGGAATTCTCATGTGTGGAAGGGAAGCACAGCCAGACCCCGGCTCCCAAACTCATTCCTTCAAACCCAGCCCTGAGCAGATGTTTCCACGGAGTCCTGGCTAGGCAGGGCTTCCAGGCAGAGCTCAGGCAGGCACAGCTTTTCCCAGAATTAATAAACCAGGATATTCCTTTCTAAACTGCTTTTCTGATGGAAAAACAGCATTAGCATTGCCCTGGAAAAAACCTGGAGCCATCTCCCGGCTCCCCACACGCTCGGGGGGATCCTCAACACCAGGAAGATCAGGAGTTTCTGGGCACATTTAGTTTTCCTTGGTTTTTCCCTTAAATCTCTATGGAACCCATTCCAGCTGCTCCCTCCTCCCCAATCCCAGAGCAGGGGGTGGGAATCAGGTGATCCACACAAGCCTTTCCTGACTCGGTTCCCACATCAGGTTTTCCCTGTTTGCTGGGTAGCTCAGGGAGTTTTTAGTCTGGGAGAACCCAGGGAGAAAAGATGGATTTTTATATCCCCCCTGGAGTCCTCTGGTGATCAATAGGAACTCTGGGGTGACAGAGGAGAGGGATTATCTGGGGCTGCCCATCCTTCCTGGAGCCCTGTGACATCCCTCGCAGGGATGTTGTGTTTCTCCAGGGGCAGGAACATTTTCAGAGGCGAAACTCGACATTTTTCCTGCTTCCCAAGGAATGGAAGCCAATCCCCGGAGTGTAGGTCCATCAGAAACTGGGCAGGAGGAAGAAAATCCAGCTGGAGTATCCCAAGCTCTCTCAGGCTTAAGCCCCGGAGTGTGAGTTGTAGATAAGGCCCTTCAAAGAGGTGGTTTTATTTCCTTAAAAACAAGCTGGCTGTGAATTTCCCGGAGCAAAGCTCCTTCCCAGGGCCAATATTGCCTGGCCAGATGATCCCATAATTCCACCGAGCTCCAACATTTCATTTGGCCTCCCCGGCAGCCCTGACCTTGCAGGAATATTTTCTTGGCACTGGGAGGCTCTGGGAAACTCCAAAGAGAAGGTTTGGAAATGCTTTCCAAGCAAGGAGAGCACGAGAGTTTGTTGTTTCTCGTTCTTTCCTCGCTGATAAAGAGGTGGAAAAATGCCAGAATTCCATAAAACCGTGTTTGTTAACGCTCAGGAAACGCAAAGCCTGACTGCACAATTATGCTGCTCTTTTGAAGGAGGTCCTGGTGGCTCCTGCAAAAGAAAGCAGAGAAAACTAATGCTAATAATATGCTAAATAATTAAAAGAGATGTTTTCTCATTCCTCCACGTCGTGGATGAGGGTGGAAGGCGACAAAGGGATTAAGGAAGGAAGATAAAGCGGAGGAAAAACTCTTATAATCTCCAGTAAAAGTGATGAGTTTACTACAAGTAGGTTAAAAAAAAAAGAAAGGCCAGTGATTGGCCCTGGATGTTTGTCCCAAATTGGGATGTCTCAGTCAGTCACCCCAAAGATCCTCCCTTGATCCAAACAACCTGTGCACTGGTCACCAGACTGGGGAAAACCCACCTCGAGGAGCTTCAAGGGGTTGGAGAACCAGCACAAGGGACAGAAAAAAATACAATTCCTGTTGGTTCACTGAGATTCCGAAGCTGCTGCATATCCCAGGAATTTTTAACTCGAGCAACTTCAAATTAGAACTGCACGCTTGGCCCTGCAGGGGGTTTGGGGTTGGACACCAGGAGGGTTTCCTGCCTGGAGAGGGTGGTCGGGGAGGTGGTGGAGTCTCCATCCCTGGAGGTGTCCAAGGATCTCAGTGCTCTGGGCTGGGGGACGAGGGGATGTTCGGTCCCAGCTTGGGCTCCATGACCTTGGAGACCTTTTCCAACCTTAATAATTCTGTGATTGTCTGGTTCTTTCCTTGGGAGGCTTTTTGGAGCATGTGCAAGTTGTGTCTTGTTGGGGGAACGATCCCCCTTATCTTTGTCTGCCTGGAAGTCCGTGGTTTAGTTTTCCCTCCATCAAAGCTTCAGAGCCACAGGATCCACCTCCTGATGTCTCCTCACATCCCACTTGGAAGCTGTGGCTGTGGACTGCAATCCCAGCTGTGCCCAAGCCCCAGACAGACTCTTCCAGTTTATTTTCATACCCCTTGCCCCTGGGTAGGAAGTGTGGTCCAAACGTGTCCAAACCTGGAATTATTTTATCCCTGCAAGGACAGATTTCACGCCCGAGGTCACCCAAACCAGGATTTCAAAGGCAAGTCTCCATTTTTCTTCAGCAAGAAAAATATTCCGACAGTATTTTCCTTTGACCTTCCCGAAGTGTTTTAATAAGACTGAAACAATCCATATTAACCGAGATTGAAATGTTTCATTTCCACGCTGCTGCTCCAGCTCCTGTGATACGACACGAATAAGAGCAGAGCAATTTTACAAATGGTTTCAATAATGTCCCACTAAAGTGTGCCAAAAATCAATTTCTGAGCAGAGGGCTCTTTTGCTTGAGAAAATATCCCTGGGGCTGTAATTCCAGGTTGTGTGGAGTGGGTGAGCTCTGAGGACACCCTGCAGATCCCGCTGCTCCAGCAGCTCTCAGGTTGGGATTGGAGGGCAATGAGACCCTCACATTGATCCTTCACAGCAGCTCCTGGTGCTGCTGCAGGAGGAACAGCAGCAAACACCAGCAGGGGTTGGTCCCTCTCCATTCAAAGCAGGAATCCATGTCCTTGAAGGGCAGGATTTCCATGCAACCCCTCACCTTTGGATATCTCACCTCTCCAGGGTGTGCAGCCTCCCTCATGGCACCCACAGATGGAGTCAGGAAGAGCAAAGAGGTTTTGGGCACCCAGAGGTGCTCAGGAATCCTGCAGTCACCTCCTGGGCAGCAGCAATGCTCTGGGAACGGGGCTACAGCCCAGCACAGGATCCTTTGCACTCCCAGATTTCCATGGAGCTGCTGGAGAGAGTCCAGAGGAGGCCCCAAGGTGGTCAGAGGGCTGGAGCAGCTCTGCTGGGAGGAAAGGCTGGAGGGTTGGGATTGTTCAGCCTGGAGAGGAGAAGCTTTGGGGGGAACTAAAGGGACCAAAAGGATCTACAAGAAAGATGAGGGGAGACTATTTCCAAGGGCCTGGAGTGACAGGACAAGGGGAATGGCTTCCCACTGCCAGAGGGCAGGGTTAGATGGGATAGTGGGAAGGAATTCCTGACTGGGAGGGTGGGGAGGCCCTGGCACAGGTTGCCCAGAGCAGCTGTGGCTGCCCCTGGATCCCTGGAAGTGTCCAAGGCCAGGTTGGATGGGCCTTGGAGCAACCTGGGCTAGTGGAAGGTGTCCCTGCCCGTGGCAGGGGGTGGCACTGGATGGGCTTTAATGTCCCTTCCAACCCAAACCAATCCATGATTCTCTGATTTTCACCCCTGATATTTCCAGCATTCCCAGCCATTCCCAGCACCAGGATGTTGCCCAGGGAAGCTGTGGTTGCCCCATCCCTCAGCACGGGCAGAGGAGGGAGGTTTCCCGGGTGCTGTTTCCAGGTGTAACCTTTCCTCCTTTAAACCTCTCTCTCTGACCGCATTTTCCTCCTCTGCCTCTCTGCAAAAATCTTCCTGCCACCTCCTGGAAGGATCTGCAATTGCTGCGCTGCCTCTGAACAAGGGGAACGGGAGCTGCTGGAGAGCTCTCCAGCTTTGGGAGTAGATGGGAGCTCCCACAGCCCCTGTCCTGGTTTGGGGCGGGTTTCCAGCCCCTACACTGGGCAATCAAACCCTCTTTTCCGCTGCTGCTCCCTTCCCTCCCCACGACTGCCTGTCTTGCTTTCAAGCCGATGTTATCGGTGGTAAGTGCCGGTGCTTCCCCCCAGTCATTGTTTTCTTTTCAAGGAAAAGACAATAAGGGAATTGGGCTAAAGCTCAGGAAATTAGTGAGAGCGATTAAGATCCACCCCTGCCTCACTCTGTGCACGTGTCCAGCCAGCAATCCCGACGGGGAGGGGATTATTTGTGTTCCAAAGCTGATGCCCAGCAATTCAACCCGGATTAGGTGTTATGCAAACACCTCTGGCCCCAAAAAGACACAAACAAGAACGCAAAGAAATGGGCGATTTATCGAGGCGCCAGGAAATGTTGGAGCTAAAAAAGTAAGGAAGCAGTTTTGGCAAGCAGATAAATATTGGGATGTATTCAGACAATGCTCTCAGGCACAAAGTGGGATATTTGGAGTTGTTCTGTGCAGGGCCAGGAGCTCAACTTGGTCCTTGTGAGTCCCTTCCAACTCAGGATCTTCCACAATTCTTATTCTGTGGTGCAATTTCAGCAGGTTCAGGATAACTACATTTAACACTGACTTTGTTTTAGCTGGAATGTTACCTGGGATAATCCCCTCAGTCTTGAAGGCTTATTCTGAGCATCGTTTTGGCTCACCCATTCCCAGACCTCTCCAATCACCTTCATTTTGACTTGGGACAGCACAATCCTAAGGCATGTTTTGTAAACACAGCCCTGGCTCCGAGGTGCAGCCACGGGAAGTGCTGAGGGCAGGGAATTGCACTGGATAACAACACAATTCATCGGGGTTTTTTATATAATTATTGTGCCAATGCTCTGCAGAATCTCTCCCATATTTATCAAGAATTGATCCTCCGTGGAGAGAAGGATCAATGAATCTTCCAGCAAACCCGAGGCCTCTGGCCTTGGATATTTCCAATATTTAGGGGGCTGATTTAACCCCCCAAGGCAGGATGTGTGTGCACACCTATAGAGCTGGACAGCACATATTGCTTCAGCTGGGAGTCTGGGATGTTCCTGCACCTCTGCAGCTCCTCCAGTGCCCCCAGAAATAGTGTTGGGGGGAACAAATATCTTCCAGGTCGTTTATAGTCAGAGGGCTTTTCCGTTCCACTGATTTCCAGGATGGCATTTCTCTCTTCAATCCTTCTGCCACTTCCAACTCCCCTGTCTTTGAGCAGCTGCTTTGAAGATTTTACAGGTTTTTCCCTGCCTGGATAGTAACTGTGTTTGTTTTTCCAGCTTCCTGGGTTTTTCCTACAGAGCACTGGCCGTGTAGAAAAGGAAACGGGGAATTAATGAAACCTCATTTTCTCTCTGAGTCCTTATTTGATTTTTTCCCCTTTGCTCCACCACTGTTTCCACACCTCCCTGGAGAATTTATGCCCAGTGCAAAAACAGGTGAAGGGCCATTTGTGTTTTCCTTCCAGGCTTCCAGGAGCTGAATCGTGGCCCCTTCACACTGGGGGGAATTCAGAGTGACTGTGGGGAGGAAAACAAACCCAGTGTGGTCACAACACCTTCAGCTGGAGACCAAGGGGAAAGGCAGATTCCTCCAGCTCTCCCTGTGGGAGCTTTCCCGTGGTTTGATATCCATTCTGGGAAGGCTCGTGCAGCAAATGAGGGCTCAGTGCCCTTTTTGGGATCAGGGTGTTCCTGGGAATGTCTTTGGGGATGCAGTCCTTTCCTGGGTGCTCCTGGGCAAACAGAATGTGAGCTCTGCAGCTTCCCTGCTCTGAGCTGGTGCCTTCAAACACCAGGGGACACTGTGAGACTGAGCAGTGACCAGGCTACTCGTGACCTCAGCAGCATCTGCTGCTCCACAGCCCCCCAGAGACACCCCCAGTGACCAGCAAACACCTCCAGAGATACCTGCAGTGAAACCACCCCCAGAAACACCCCATGACCAGCAAACCCCTCCAAAAACACCCCCAGTGACCAGAGAACCCCCTTCAGAAACACCCCCAGTGACCAGCAAACCCCTCCAGAGACACCTCCAGTGACCAGCAAAGTCCCTCCAGAGACACTTCCAGTGAAACCCACTCTAGAAACACCTCCAGGGACCAACAAAGCCCCTCCAGAGACATCTCCAGCGACCAGCAAACACCTCCAGAGACACCTGCAATGAAACTCCCTCCACAAACACCCCGTGACCAGAGAACCCCTCCAGAAACACCTTCAGTGACCAGAGAACCCCCTTCAGAAACATCTCCAGTGACTAGAAAAGCCACTCCAGAGACACCTCCAGGGACCAACAAAGCCCCTCCAGGGACACTCCCAAGGAAACCCCTTCCAGAAACACCCCCAGTGACCAGCAAACCCCTCCAGAGACACCCCCAGTGAAACCCCTTCCAGAGACACCCCCAGTGACCAGCAGAGCCCTGTCCTGGCTCCTCTGGGCCGGGCAGTGCCAGGTCAGTGTCCCTGGGCAAGGAGAGCCCATGTGGGACCAGAAGAACAGGATGAAAGGGGATATTTTCCTCCCTAAGGGTGACACCCCTCAGAGCTGGGCCCACGCAGTGACAGCTGGGGGATGCCCCCCAGGAGGACCCTCTCCCTGCCTCTGAGGCAAATGTCAGCCCTCTCCCAGTGCATCCCAGCCTGGGATCACAGCCTGGAGTTCCCCAGGGTGTGGGGGAAGCTGGAGGGGCTGCTGGCATCAGATGGAGCAGGGAATGGAGAGGGTCAGCTTGGCTGGGCCTCTCTGCTCCCACCAAAAGCACCTCTCCATCCCACCATTCCTGAGTACAGCTCTCCATCTCACCATCCCTGAGCACAGCTCTCCATCCCCTCATTCCTGAGCACAGCTCTCCATCCCCTCATTCCTGAGCACACCTCTCCATCCCACCATTCCTGAGCACACCTCTCCATCCCACCATTCCTGCCTCTCCATCCCCTCATCCCTGAGCACAGCCACGTGTTTGATCTCCAGACCCTTGTAAGGACCAAGTGCAGGCTGGAAGGGGCTGGAATGTTTGGCTGCTTGGAGCAGAGTCAGTGCTTCCCCTGGCAGACCTCCCTGGTGGCTTTTAGTCCAGGATCCCGCTGGGAAGGGGGTTGGAATAACTCCCAATGACTCCCATTTCTCCTCTTTGCACGGCCTTCAGGTTCTGGTCTTTGTTTACACAAGTTCATCCGGGAGAAGGGAAGGCTCCAGGGACACCTT
>NW_016690305.1:2703307-2720677 GCF_001604755.1 Lepidothrix coronata
GGTTGGACGGGGCTTGGAGCAACCTGGGCTAGTGGAAGGTGTCCCTGACCATGGCAGGGGGTGGAATGAAATGGTCCTTTCCAACCCAAACCATTCTGGGATTCTAAAACTCTTTTGCCTCAGGGAAAAGTTCAGCAGCCCAGGGGACATTTCCCCTCAGAGCAGGATGGAAACCAGCCCTCAGTGCCCCCCTGAGCCAGCCCAGTGAGGACAGGGCAGCCCTCCCTGGGGAATTCCATGGATATTCATAAAACAACATGGGAATGTGGAAGAGGGCAATGAAAGCAGAGTCACCAAGGCTCAGCTTAGCAAAAGAAAAGCCTGTGTTTAATTGCTTTGCTAAATCAGGGCCCAAAAGCAGCTCTGTCTCCATCCTTTGATGGCCAGGATGGTGATGCCAGCTGGGATGGAGGCACCTCCAAAGGGTTGGGAGGCCAAGGGTTTGCAGAGGAAGACCTGGCAGAGCAATGCTGGGCTCTCCAAACAGCTCCTCCCACACAGCGAATTCCCCCACAATTAAAGATATATCTGTTTGCTTTCAGGAGATTGATCACACATTTAATCAGCCACTGCTTGGATATAGAGTATCACTGAAAGGGAGAGATAATAAAGAAATCATTCTTTTAAAGGAGTAACTGCATTGCAGATCAATTCCTTCAAAACCTTCATGTGCACAGAAATCCTCTGGGATGAATATTTCATAAGGGGAATAACACTGTTAAATTAATAAAAACCCTGCATGCCTAGTTATGAACTACAAAGATTGCTGGAGTTGTTCTGAAAAAAAAAAAAAAATCCTCCTGTTCCTCCTTTGTACATCAATTTATGACACAGCCATGGCTGGAGCCCCAGGGAAAGGGAGCAGGAAAAGGGACCCTTTTGATGTGAGGATTTCTCAGTAAGTGGGAAGAGCTGCACAGACATCCCTGTCCACTGAGGGCAGGAGGCCCTGCTGGGAAGGGGAAGCTGGATTCTCCAGTGGGAGAATGGACGTGCTAAAATGAATTGTGCTGAAAGTTCCTCTCTGCTGGCTCAGGCCGTGGGGAGAGCTGGAGTGACCTGAGGTGATGGAGAAGGGATTGCTCCTGTAAACCATCCCCAAATGCTCCTGGGCACCTCTAGTTTCAGGGCTACACCTTCCAATGCAGTGCCTTGGCTGGTGGGGGGGTGAAAGGCTTCATTTGGCTCAGGGCACTTGGCTGGTTCAGCTGGAGAAGAGGAGAGTGAGGGCAGAGCTCAGCGGGGGCTGCAGCTCCTCCCCAGGGGCAGATCCAACCTCTGCTCTGGGGGGACCAGGGACAGCACCCAGGGAATGGCTGGAGCTGTGCCAGGGCAGGGTCAGGTGGGATCTCAGCAAAAGGTTCTTCCCTCAGAGGCTGGTTGGGCACTGACCAGGCTCCCCAGGGCAGTGGGCACAGCCCCAAGGCTGCCAGAGCTCCAGGAGGGTTGGGATGATCCTCTGGGACACGGGGGGTGACTCTGGGGGATGTTCCTGTGCAGGGCTGAGGGTTGGACTGGATGGTCCTTGTGGTCCCTTCCAGCTCAGGAGATTCTGGGATTCTGTGATTTGATGATTTCGTGTCACAGGGCCCCAGATTTGGGGTGTTCACCTCACTCAGGGGGACCTGAATCGGTGCTGAAAGGACTCCACTGTCTCACCACCCCCCTCACACCAGAGCAGAGCTTCCCTCCCGTGTCCCCCAGAAACCCCATCTCTTGTATAATCCCTCCATTCCCATGCTAAGACTCCACCTTATGCTTTCCAGGGCAAAATAACCCTCCACTGGAAAATACCCAGCCCTTTTCTCTTCTCCATCCATCCCTCCCGTCCCCACCAGGCTCCTCTTCTGCTCTCAGCACCTCAACCCAGCCCAGCCAGCTCCTCACAGCCTTGGTGGCAGCTGAGGAGAGGTTTTTCTCCTGCAGGCTGCTCAGAAACTTCAGAGGAACTCATCAGCTTTTAGCAGGGAAAGACAGAGAGGGCTTGAAACCCCCATATTGATCTTCCCTTCCCTTTGAAACGGTTCCGAAGTAGCGCCAAATAAAAATAGAACAAAAATCTGTATCAACCTTCTCCTCCTTGTAGCTGATTTGTCTACTTGGCATTATTTCCTCCAGCAGGAAAGAGGGTGAGGAGCACAAAGGGGACAGAGGCGTGGGATAAATAAGGAAGAATGTAAAAGTGGGTGTTTTGAATTTTTTTTTTTAATGTTAACTAGATAATGTATTCATAATCTTCCCTGCTTACCACAAAAAAAAAAAAATGAGTGCTTGCCTTTTGAAGCCCTCATCTGGCAGGGAGAGATAGCAGATTTCTAAGAGCATTTTTTATGCTCCTTTGATGACTGTGAGGGGGGAAAAAAAAAGTATTCTGAGAGCAGAAATGACATTTTTCTATAAATTTCACAGAGCTCTGCAGGCAGGAGGCATGGAGGCATTCATTAAGATTAGTTGGAATTACTTGAGCACCGTGAATTTTCTCCATCAAGTTGGTAACTGGAACACTGAGGATTAGTTATTGATCAGCTGCCATTAATACTTGGGGCTCTTTCCATGCCTGTTGTTGGGCTTTTTGTTGCTTCTTCCCCCCTCTCTTGTGCGAGAGGGATCTGTGAAATTCGAGAATTAAACAGGCTCGGCTTTGTTTTGGGGAACAAAAAAATCAGAGCAGAAAATGCGAGTCCTTTGTTGGTGCAAATCTTTACCTGCTTTGCCTCCCTGCTCCCCGGGGGGGTGGGGGGGTTGCAGCCCAAGTTTGGGGTGATTTCAGAGCCTGTGCTGCAGTCCTTTTGTGGGACAAACAGGCTGGTTTGGCTTGGAAGGGACCTTAAAGATCACCCAACTCCATCCCCTGCCATGGGCAGGTCACCTTCCACCAGCCCAGGTGGTTCCAAACCCTGTCCAAGCTGGAATTGAACACTTCCAGGGATGGGGAAGGCAGTGCCTTTCCAGCAGGGCCTCCAGGAGCGGGGTGGGGTCTCCCAGCAGGGTTTGAGCCCACCAGGCCTGCAGATGGATTTGGGGAGGCAACAAAGTGGGAGTTTCTGGGATGTGCTCTGGAAGGAGGTCTGAGGAACAGCGTGGTGACCCTCGTGAGAGGCCACAGGAGACAGCAGGGACCCCCTTCCCAGCATGTCTTTCCTCCCCAGGGGGATGTGATGGGCCACAAAGGCATTTCCAGAGCTGTGCAGATACTGCATCCTCTGCCAACCCAACCCCATCCACGGCCAGGGCCCAGCAGCTCCCAGTCCAGCCTGGGATCATTGCTGCTTATGGGATTTGGCCAAGGTTGGAAACATCATTTGAATTGCTTGGGACCTTTAAAGACCTCAGTCCCCCCATCCACCTCTCCAGAACTTTTACTTTTCCCTTTGATTCCTCCTGAAAACCACTTTGTTTCTAACGATGCTCTTTGCCAGGGAGGGGCACGGCCACGGATTTGGGTCCTTCCCAGCCCAACTTCAGCCCTGCCAGGCTGGAGATCCAAAAGTACTTTTGCACATTAAGCAACAGGGTTGTGTCCACTTGTGAGCTCCAGTGGGATTCCCTCCTCTGCCCCAGGTGACTCCCAGAGCTCCCCAGCCCTGCACACGCTGCTCACACCTCCCCTCGAGGCACAGCCCTTCCACTGCCCCTCTCCCCTCCTTTCCCAGAAAGATTCCCTGAGCTCTCAGGGGACTCTTTGGGAAGCTGGGGAGACCTTGGGCACCAAACCCTGATCTTCACTGGAGCGTGCACAGCCTGTTTGACCTGTAGAGCAGTGTCAGGCAGAGCCACCTGGGCAAGGAGACAGGCAGCAGCAAACTCTCATGTTGTGTTTGGCCAAACCTCTTCTCCACCACCACCCTGAGCACAGCCCCAGCTCCAGCAGCACCTGTGCACTGGGATTGTCCTGGCTGTCGTGTCCAAACCCACCAGCTCCTGTCACCTTCCCCTCTTCCCCCTCCTGGCTGCCACAAATCCCCTGCCCAGAGGCCCCGCGGAGGATTCACCACGTTCCTCGTCGGAGCAGCTCCGGAGTGAATGACAAGGATGACTCTGCAAATGAGCAGCTTCTGAAGGAGCTCCAGGCAGCTGCTGCTGCAGCAAGGAAACAAGGCTTCACTTTGCTACAGGCAGCTCCTAAAATGGTTTGTGTTCTTCCACGGGGGTCAGTCCAGCTGCCAGAAGCAGGAGAGGGGTCGGTCACACCTCATCCCGAGGGAAGTTCTGAGGTGCAGAGGGGGGACACTCTCTGTTGTCCAAACAGAGACTAACCCAGCTCAGTTCAGACATTTCTATTTCCAAAGTGCAGCATAAAGAAGGGGGAAATGACATCTTTCCCCCTTGAGCAATGAGTCCTGTCAGCACCAGGGAAGAGTGGGAGATTCCTCCTCACGGGACACACAGCTCAGAGGTGACCACTCCCTTCTCATCAGGATAATGGGAAGCCAACAACATCATCTCTTCCAGGCCTGTGCAATTTGGGGGTGGCAAAGAAGATGTGCCAGTTCAAGCAGCTTATCTACACTTAGAAGAGCCAGGTTTGGGCCCAGCCTGACTTTCTGTTTGAACTCAGACCCACTCGGGAGCTTTTAGGCCCCAGTTTGTGCCTGGTGAGAGGGGATTTATGAAACATGTTTCTCTGTTAAGGCCCTTGAAGCTGGAGTGTCTCCTTGCCCTGTGCCTTGCTGCTGTGGCACTCAGGGAGGCTCTGGGGCTCCCTCAGCATTAACCTCCTCTTTAGCCTTTCCTGGGGTGCCCAAATACCCTTCCCTGGGGTGCCCAAATACCCTTCCCTGGGTACAATCAGAGCAGAGGATTTAGAAGCAGATTGTCAGCTTTCCTCGAGGATCCTGGGGCTGACAGAGAACCCGTGGTCAGACTGAGAGAGGGGAAATTTAGACTGGATATTAGGAAGAAATCCTTCCCTGTGAGGGTGGGGAGGTCCTGGCACAGGTTGCCCAGAGAAGCTGTGGCTGCCCCTGGATCCCTGGAAGTGTCCAAGGCCAGGTTGGATGGGGCTTGGAGCAACCTGGGCTAGTGGAAGGTGTCCCTGCCCATAGCAGGGGGTAGGACTGGATGGGTTTTAAGGTCCCTCCCAACCCAAACCATTCCATAACTCCATGATTCCATGGTTCTAATGGAGAGCTGGCTGGTTGCTGGAATTGGACAGCAGAGGGAGTGTCCTGCTGCCATCAGGAGGGAAGTGTTTGCTGTGGGAGCTGTCCTTTGGTTCTGCTGTCTGACACAGCACCAGTCCACAAAGCTGGGAGGAAAGCTCTGAATTATCTCTCCTTAGGGATGTATAAAGTCCTGTGGAATGTCCTGCCTGGGATATCTGCTCCTTTCCTTCACGTGATGTTTGTCCCACGGGATGCCAGGACATGGTTGGACTGACTTTGTTCCCCAGCTCCAGCTCTACGAGGACATTTCACCTGATATATATTCCCAAATCCTGCTGGGATCCACCCAAAAGCCAGGAAATATGATTTATTTTCTGCTTGGTGTCCAGACTCTCTGATTTCCATACCCTGTCTTTCCCAGGGAATGCCAAAGCCCTCTCAGCTTTTGCAGAGCCCCAGCAGGAGCCCAGGGCACTCTCTGCCAGGAGGGGCAGCAGATCCAACAGTCTTGCATTTGCATTCCTGGCTGGGGCAGTTGTTAAACGAAGAAATGTTATTTCTGAAAAGCTGAGCAATAAAAAAACATGGAAAGGAAAGAGCGAGGTAATTCCTGAGGGAACCACGGCACAGGGAGAAAATCCTGGAACAATACTTTTCACACATTCAAAATCCAGCCCTGTCTCTCCTCTCTCCTTCTGTCTTTTTTTTTTTCTTTTGTTTTTCTGGGCAAGAAAAACAGTTCATCAAGTGCAATCTAAGCCTAAAAACCTCTCTAAAAATCCTTTATGCTGGGGAGGGTGGGAAAAGGGGAGAATGATATGTCAGTGGAAACAACTCTGCTGGAATTACGTTCAACACTTCTAACAAAGGTAAAGGAGATCCTAGTGGAAAACAGCACGATTAGGAGAGCTGGGAAGGACAGGAATCCTCGTGGGGAGGGGGAAGGCAGAGGAGGACTGGCAATGTCCTGGTTTGCAAGGAGGAAAGATGGACAAAGGGAAGGTTTTCCCAGCCCCTCCCGTGTGTGAAATCCCTCCTGCTGAGTGCTTCCCATGGGGAAGGAGTGGGTGGGGAGGAGCTTCCCATCCCACTCACGAACTGTGGGGCTGGGAAATAGGACACAGACAGATTTTACAAGGTCCATGAGGAACCAAGCCACCAACCCACACCAAGTCTTGCTCCTGAGGCTTTGCTCTGGGATAAGGAAAAATCTCCATGGAGCAGCCTGCCGAGTGTCCCAGATGCTTCCCACCCAAGAAAACACCCCCTGCTAAGAGCAAGGAGCACAGGGAAATGGGTTGGGCCTGGCAGAGGTCCTTAAACTGCTTGAGGAGACCACAGGAGCTCGTCTGGTCACCCCTGGGCATCTCTGGGTGCTCCTCAAATCCACAAGGAGCAGTTCGGGCTCTCAGCCAAAGCCAATCTCATGTTTAAATGAAGGGCTTGTTGTTCTGGAGAAGGCAGGGAAATTCTCAGCATCACAGACACCTTAATTAAAACCTAACCCCTCAATTATTCAGCTCCAAACAGTGTTTTCCCCTCCCTGACTCACAGAACCCCCGTGGCAGACTCCAGGATCCCGCTCTTCTCCGGCACGATGCACGTGGCTGTGTCCCCAGCACAGCTCTCTGAGGGAGCACACAGAGACAAACACAAAGGAAAGGTGGGGTGGGTGTGTTTTCACGGGCTGTGTTGCTTCATCTCCCCGTTTTCATCATGAAAAATGACTTGTTGAGGAGCAGTAACAGCTTTTCACACTTGGAAAGTCAGGTTTTGCGAGAGCTTCCAGTTTTTAATCAGAATGAATGGCCGTGTGGGTTTGAACATCAGCAGGTGAATTCCCACCCCCCACAGCAGTTCCAGGTGTTCCTTGGCCACAGGAGGTTCCTCTCAAAGGGTCAAGTAACCAGCAGTTTAACAAAACCCAACATCTCTGCAAACAACCACCCAAAAGAACCAAAGGATCATTGTTTGGGTTGGAAAAGCCCTCCAAGATCATCGAGTCCAACCATCCCCCAGCCCTGCCAAGGCCACCACTGAGCCATGTCCCCAAGTGCCACATCCACAGGGCTGTTAAATCCCTCCAGGGATGGGGACTCCACCACTGCCCAGGGCTGGACAACACCTGTGGGGAAAGAAATTTTCCCTGATGTCCAACCTGACCCTCCCCTGACACAGCCTGAGGCCATTCCCTCTCCTCCTGTCCCTTGTTCCCTGGGAGCAGAGCCCGACACCCCCCCCAGTTCCCCCCTCCTGTCAGGGAGCTGCAGAGCCAGAAGGTCCCCCCTGAGCCTCCTTTTCTCCAGCTGAGCCCCCCCAGCTCCCTCAGCCCCTCCTACTGCTCCAGCCCCTTCCCAGCTCCCTTCCCTTCCCTGCACACGCTCCAGCCCCTCCATGTCTTTCTTTTCATTCAGGGCCCAAAACTGACCCCAGGATTTGAGGTGCAGCCTCCAAATAATTCCAGCCTTGCCAGTTACATAAGTCTCTGTATTCACTTAACTTTCTGAAATAGTTGGTATTAAATGTTCCCTTTTGTTGTTGAAAGGGGATCACAGATAGTTTTTGGAGTTTGATAGTCATTACTTTCCATCCCTCTGTTCCTCCTAGGGCCAAATGCTTGGTTTGAAGTTGTGGGAATATCTTCAGCAGTGCCAATGAAATATTTAGGATTGTCTAAATAGATTCAGCATAAATTTGCTCTCAAATATGGCCCCAAACAAAAGAGCAGATGGGTTCTGGTGCCGTGTGGGGCAGCCCCTCGTCTCCACTAGCCCACATTTCCTTGGGACATGCACAAAACAGCAGCAGCTCCTCCTCACGGGGGTTTTTATTCTGCTTCCAAACCCAAAGCCCCTTGAGCTCTGTTTCCAAGTGAGTTTCTCTCCAGCAGCCTGAGGACATGTTGTTTTCCCAAAGCATCCATGAGAAACCTTGGCTGTTTCCATGAACACAGTGCCCAGAGGAGTCTGCAGCCAGATTTAGCAGTGCTTATACCCAGGCAGGGCTGAGCTGGGTTACTCCCAGGACACACTCTGGGAGAGCACCTTCATCTCTGCCTGACCACTGATGTTTCACAGCTCTGCTAGGAAGGGAATTGTTTTTGTTATGCAGCCCTTGGTCACTCCCATGGGAATTCCCTGCCTGTGGCAGGGGCTGGAACTGGAGGATCCCCCAGAAGATCCCTCCCAAGCCAATCCATTCACAATTCTGTGATTCCAGTGGGATGTGACCAGAAGACACACAAATTCTTCCCTGAAGGAAGAACCCTCAGGCTGGCACATGGACACAGAGTTGCAAACCGGTGGTGAGACACATTTCTGCAGGAATTTGATCCAAAACCCCCTTAGTGAGATAAGTCTGTGGATTCCACGCCCTGCTGTGATCCCCCCAAATCCCTGCCACAGGGTGTGTTTGCCATCCCCAGCAACGACCCATCCATTTCTTGCAGCCTGACAAGTTTTCAGCCTCAGCAAAATCCCCTGGCACTGATTTCCAGCAGCTGATTGTGTGAAAAAGGAGTATTTCCTTCCATCCATTTCCCACGTGCTCCCCTCACGCTCAGATGATGAGAACAGAAGTTCCCAATCTGCTTGCTGCTTGCTTTATTTCCTGGGATATTTTGCATACCAGCCTTGCCACGTGTGGCATCGCCATCCTGGGGAGGCAGCAGGAAAATCTGCAGCAGGCTGAGAGCTGGGAAAGATGGGAGAGTATCAAAGAAATGGAAAAGCAAAGCCGGTAAGGTTGGGCCGGCGATGCTGGGTGGCTTCTCCCCCTGCAGAATTCACAGGATTGCTCAGGAAGCTGCCACAGGCTTTCACAAAACCCTCTGCTGCTTCCCAGGGAATATGCTGGAAAACTGAAGGCCATGTCCCTGGGAAGTCAGACAGGCCTCGTGTCTGGAATTCAGGTGACCTCTGCAAAGGGACTTCTCGTCAGGCTGCTCCTCTCCCCTCCCAGCTCTCTGGATGGATCTGTCAAGTGGGTTTTACACATGCACCCGTGCAAGCTCAGCCTCCATTTGTATTCCATCTGCCTCCAACAAATTCTGAAAGCCTTGCCTGGGCTGCCTCATTTGTATGCACTTAATCTGGCTTTATCCTGTTTTATGGAGCGTCTTCCTTAAATTGATTCAGGCAAAAGCATAGCAGGGGCTTTGCATAGATTTCGCATGCATGACATTTCTGCACAGTTGGTCCCATTATACACCAGCCTGAGCACATTCTGCCCATAAAAACACCATATTAAACAAGGAAAAAAATGCAGCAAAATAAAGAGAGCCACGGGAGGAGAGGGGTGAACGGAGCTGACCACTGCCCACTTCTCCAGGGTCAGCCAGCCCAACCCTCAGCCCTGCACAGACCCAGCCCCAAGAGTCACCCCCTGGGCCCCAGAGGATCAGCCAAACCCTCCTGCAGCTCTGGCAGCCTTGGGGCTGTGCCCACTGCCCTGGGGAGCCTGGGCAGCGCCCAACCACCCTCTGGGGGAAGAACCTTTTCTTGAGATCCAACCTGAGCCTGCCCTGACACAGCTCCAGCCATTCCCTGGGTGCTGTCCCTGCTCCCCCAGAGCAGAGCTCAGTCCCTGCCCCTCCTCTGCCCCTGCCCAGGCAGTTGGAACTGCAGTGAGGTCTCCCCTCAGTCTCCTCTGCTCCAGCTGAACACACCAAGTGCCCTCAGTGTCCTCACAGGGCTCCAAATCAAGGCCCTTCCCCATCTCTGTGTCCCTTCTTTGGACACTCTCCAATGGCTTCACATCTTTCTCACATTGTGGTGACACTTCCTTACGTTCATTCCCAGAGGATCCAGTTCCCGTGGCAGCAGCTCTGTGGCCTCCACTGCCCAGGCACGTGGTTGGCTCTGCTGAGCTCCTGGAGCTGGGTCAGACCCCGACTCCCAGCTCCCCTCAGCCCTCCTGGGACTCTGGCAAGGGGAAAGTCGTAGCTGGGCACAAGCTCAGGGGGCTTAGAGTGGGGCAGGGCAGTGTGGGCACCTCTTGGGAGCTCAGCTCGTGGCAGCAGGAGCAGCTGGTTGGCCACAAACCCTCCCCTCTGGGGATGAACCACAGCAGCAGAGGGAAAAGAGGACTGTGAGAGGAGGAGCCTGCAGGGACAGGACAAAGGGAATGACTTCCCACTGCCAGAGGGCAGGGTTGGATGGGATATTGGGAAGAAATTCTTCCCTGGGAGTGTGGAGAGGCCCTGGCACAGGTTGCCCAGAGAAGCTGTGGCTGCCCCTGGATCCCTGGAAGTGTCCAAGGCCAGGTTGGAGCACCCTGGGCTAGTGGAAGGTGTCCCTGCCCATGGCAGGGGGTGGCACTGGATGGGCTTTGAGGTCCCTTCCAACCCAAACCATTCCATGATTCTATGAGTTCAACCATCCTGCCCTCTGCCATTGCAAACCAAACCAACCCAGTCCACCAGACTTCTGGAATTATCATGGAAACATTTACATCTCTTCCCAGCTCCTGTTTGCTCCCTGCAGCCCTGACCCCTGAGCAGCAGCAGGTGTGACCAGGTGAGTGCCGGGGAGGGAACAGCACAGAGTGTTACTCAGTATTTTATTAGAGAGAATTAATACTTCTTTAAAGGCCTGCTAATGATTTAACAATATTATTGTTGTGTTAAGGCTGGCTGAACTGGAGAAAGAGCACTTGTGTTAATATGTCAACACGTTAAAAAGCAGCCCCATTTAGGCAGACACTGGGGTTAATGTGTTACATATTAAAAACTCCAATTTCCTTTGCTGGCTACAAATAAGAACGCAGATTATTGACACTGAATGATTTGCAATGTACTCTGTTACATTTTGCCTCTTGTGTCCCTGTGCTCTGCCTGATTTATGATGATTGGGGTTCTGGCTCTATAAATTCTCTGTGTTAAGAAAATCTGAAGCTGGTTTTATAGGACGCAGTAAGAAAGGGGGGAAAAGCCCACGCTGCCACGCACAGAGAGGGGATGAGGTATTTTATAAAACCCTATAAAACCATTCTCAGGGTTATAGCAGTGTCTTGTTGCTTTAGTAGGAGCCCAGTGGACCTACCCAAGGGAGCTGCTGCACCTCAGACTGTCCCTGCCTGGGGTTCCTGCCCTAAGGAAGGTCCCACAGAGGCTGCTGGGGCACATCCCACCCCTGATGGATGAGCACAACATAGGGCCATGTGATGGCTCTGGAGCCCTCCCTGCCCAGCCCTGTGGGAGCTGGTGCTCCCAGCACCCCCAGAAACCCCATAAGTGCCCCTCTCTCTGCCCACAGGGAGCAGGAACTCCTGGCATCAGGAACTCCTGGCATCAGGAACTCCTGGCATCAGTGACCTTCCCCCTGCTCGAGCACGGGAGGCAAATCCAACACATCAACCAAATGGGACAATGAGGAAAGCAGGGGCTCCTGGGGCTAAGCCAGGCCTAGGTGGCAGTTTAGCAAATAGCTGATGACAGACTGAGTTTTGCACTGATAAAAAACAGGCAAAAATACTCCTCTTCCCCTCCCAAATCCCCAAGCAGAGGAAAAGCAGCTCCAGTTTCTCTGGGAGTGCTGCCACGGGTGAGGCAGGGCTGCTGGCCAGCCTTGGTGTCCTGATGGCCCCTGTGGCTTTCTCACTTGTTCCAGGCTAAAGCAGGGGGTCACAGGAGGCTTCTCGGGGTCACAGGAGGCTCCTCGGGGTCACCCTGAAAACCTGAGCCTGGGAATAGGCAGAAAAACTCCACAAGACATTTGTGTGGAAGGAGTTCCTGCAGACATGGGTCTGCTGGGACAGGCCAGGGCAGGGCCAAGGGACAGCATGTCCTGCTGCTGTCATGGCCTTCCTGTGATAAGATCAACTCAGTTCCTTATTTTCAGTCTGAAAATCCATATATTCAGCCTGAAATCTGCTGCCAGCAGGTAGAGGTATAATTTTATTGTTTCAGCTCAGGGAATCCACCTGTTCCTGAGAGCAAAGCTGGGGAGCACTTCAGGTTATGCCCTCGTTAAAGAGGTGCTGGATAATTATTGTATTGCCCTGATTATCCCAAATATTGAAGCCTGGAGGGGTGCTGCGGACATTTCTGACTTCCTTCCCTGGGACACTCCTGCATCTCACCCCACATCCTGGTGCAGGTTGTCCAGGAGATCTGGAGGACTCAAGAGCAACTCTCAAATTGGGATTTCATTTCAAATGTCCTGGTGAGAAGAAGGTGTTTCCCTGCCTGGCTGAGCTGGGCCTCAAAGCCCCAATATCTGCTCCCACACCACTGAGCCCAGCTCAGTGCCCAGCTCAGGATTGACTTTTACACACAAGTCATCAATAAACCCCCCAAGGGCCTTGTATCAGAATCAAACCCAGCGATGGAAATCATTAGATCTCTACTCAGTAATTGATACCACGCATTTCAAATGTGGAAATGAATTAGCTTTTGGCTTAGGGGAGATTTCAGGCTGTATCCAATTTCATTAGGCAAGAAATTCAAATGATGAACCAATAGCCTTCATTGTTCTGCTTTCAGAAGGGAACCCTTTGTTATCTCTTTGCCTCTTTTTTTTGTTGTCTGCAAAGTTTAAAGAGCTCCAAAGAAACCTTCTGGGTTAGTGAGATGCCAACATATGATCTCCCACATCTGCAGAGCTCGGGATTGCAGATGAGTTTTGCTCCTGGGTGCCTTGTATCCCACCATTCCCGGCTCAGTTCCCCCTGCCAGGGCCACAACATTCCAAAAAACCCTTGGCCCAAGCAATTGGAAGAGCCCTGGGAAGTGAGGTGGGAGCTGAAACCCTCCCTGCCTTCCACATCCACACCTCCTCTCACCAGACCAGCGCTCACAGGTCCCCTTCCCGCTCAAAAACCTTCACTCATTTCAAAACACAAAAAAAAAGCAGATTTTCAAATTTCTGTTGGCCTGGGAAGTCCAGCAGGGAGCAGCTCTTCCACCCTGAGCTGAGCTGAAGGATCCAGGCTGGTTCTTCTCCCCCTCATCCCACCCCAGACTGGGCCAGCAGGAATCTGGCCATGCCTGAGCACATTCCAGGGAGCAGGGAATGGGAAGCAGTTGGTGCTGCTGCTCGGGCCAGTTGGAATATTTCAGCTTGGGTTTCCACAGTTAAATAAAAAGCATGACACCCCCTCCCTGCACTGCTTGGTTTATTTTAGCTGCAGATTTGAGGGCAGCAAACCAAGCTGCCCATCTCAGTGGGTCACAAGGCAAAGTGTGCACAGTTTGGGCTCGTTTGGTCCTTTCAGAAGAGAAAGGTCAGGAAAACAACAAAATATAGAATTCTTCTGTAAAGAAACCCCACCAAAATTTTGGATCAATATTTAGGGAGAACATTTATGGTTTTTGGTGTTCCCAAAGTCTTCAGTTCCACCCATGGGAGAGGCAACAGGAGCGGGCAGAGGTTTGGAAAATGCACCGATCAAGGAAAAATTGGGAGAATTTGGGCTGGTTAATTCACAGAAGAGAACACTGAAGGGAAAACACTCTGGGCTATGGGAATATGTGTTCAGTGTCAGCAAAGAAGAGAAGGGTTTGTTCAGTGGGTCCATGGAGGAGGACAGAAATATCTCCTTGTTGATGGGTGTAACAACATCTGAAACAAAAGGGTTCTGCAGGACCAGACTCGAGACCAGATCTTGCAAACCCTCATTTTTAAGTGCCCTGAAATGCTTTTTGGAGGTGAGGAAATGATTCCTCTTATCCTTGGATATCAGACTGACTTAGTGGGACACGCACCAGTCTCACATCAGTTATTTTTAGGGTGCTCACGTAGCTTTTAGGGCTGCTGGGGGGAGAGACAGGCCCTTGATCGTGGCATAGGTGGCTTCAAAAAGGGCCAACAACAGCACTTAGAGGACTCTTACTTTGTCCCAGGCTGGTGGCAGCTGGAGGAAGAGGTGGGTGCCTGGCAATGCCTGGCAGCTCTGAGGATTCCATTTCCTTCTTCATCCGTCTTTAATCAGATAAAAAAACATGTCAAGGCTCCCCAACCATAAATCTGAAATTTGGGAAATTTATGGGAGGAGGGAAAAAAAAAAAAAAAGAAAAAAGGAAAAGAAAAAGCCCACAGCTCCTCTTTTGTTTGCTCTGGGCAACATCCCAAACTCCCACCAAACTGCAGGAGTGATCCGAGCCGGCCTGGAAACACGGAGACTGTCAGAGCAATTGAATCCAGACCCCTCCAGAATCTCATTTCCAATTACAGACAAACCCATATGGTTAAAGAGCAGTAAAGTCACAGAGTCAGGCACTCAGGAGTGAGGAATCCTGGGATTTAAGGGGCTGGCAAAGGCTCTTGGAAGAGGAACGGCAGAGCCAGGGCTCCGATGGGAGACACAGCCTGGCTGCACTTCCAGGGCCAGCTGTGCCTGTTTCTCCCTGCAAATGAGGGTCTAAAAGTTTCCTTTAACCTGTCTGAGGCACGACAGGGTGTTTTCCCCTTCCCTGGCTCCGAGGTGGAGAGGGAAACGCTTCCCACTGGCTCAGGGCATCCCATGCCAGGCCCCCGCGGTACCGCGGCTCCGCAGAGCAAAGTCCCTCTGGCTGATTTCAGGAGGGTGGGAGGCTTTTAAAAATTCTACTTGAAGAAGGTCCAGAAACATCAAAAGTCCTCTTTGGTTGCTGTGAACCCCCGGGGTCACCCCCCCCGTGCCAAAATCAATCGGAGCCTTGCCACATTGATCTGGAAATTTGGGATCGGAGGCGCTTTCTCCTGCCAGCTGCCATCCAGAAAACCGGAGGAGGGATGAAAAGTTCTCACCAGAAGAAAGAAAAGCAAAACAAGGAGGAAAGGGATTGAGTTATGTTCCTTTGTAGGAAATAATCAGCTTTAACCAAGATGAGTTTTAGGTCTCAACACACTGAGCACAAACAGGGCTGTTTCATTATCATCCAGCCAACGATTCTGCAACGAAGGATTAACAACATCTTAAACAGATGCTTCCAATGAACTTCCAAAAATATATGGGGTGTTGGTTTTTTTTTTTTCTTCTCTACTAGGGATTAGGAGGCTGTGGAGTAATTAGTTCTGAAATATTTTGGCTGGATTACTGCAGACTGTGTATGAAGGAGATGTAACCACCTCTCACTAGTCTGCCTAATACGTCCCTTTTTGTATTTCAAATCCATTCACATTGTCTGTGGATTTGCTGAAGGTATAAATAGGACAAAATCCCAATTTTCATTCGCTGGGAATTTGTCAGTGCACTTTTTTTTTTTTTTTCTTTGAGAACCATCTCAAAAAACCAACTTTTTAATGTATTTTTTGCTGGCAGACTGACATCGCAGAGCTAAAGCTGGGCCCCAGATTTTCTGAAGCGACCCCTGGTCTTGCTTTTGTGGTTTTGAGGTGTTTAATCCTGGTCAAGTTGGGAGAGCAACGGTGATTTGGTCGATGAAACCCTCGGGAAATGAGACAACTTGAGAGTTATTTGCCCCCAGTTCAGTCTCTTTGAGGGTTGTCCTTGGAGCCAGTGGTTGAGCATCCAAATGGGATGATCAGGAGGCCAAGCAGGAGATGGGAACACTCAACACCTCTCAGGGACACCAACTGCTCCCACAGCTTGGGTACCTTTGCCCCAAGTCGAGCTGGGGACATTTCTGCTGCAAAGACCTGTCAGTCAGTAATTCCTGATGGGAGGTTTTGGCATGGGCAGGTTCAGTGTAGGACTGACATGGGGAGAGGCCACTGTGGGTTAGCACATGGAAATCTCGCCCCAGCTGCCTGGGAATTCAGTCTCTTGGCCGAGATGTCCCTGCAGGAATTGGTCAGCAGGCACTTCAGAGGGGCAGGGCTCCAAAAACCACCGTGCTGCTCCCAGGCCATTGGAAAACCAGGAGAAAACCGACCCTAATTCACCAAATAAGGGATTCCTAATGAACTGTGAGCTCTTTCCTATTGGATCCCGGGTGTCAGCCGGGCCTGGAAGAGGCCAGGGAAGACTGTAAATCATTTACAGCCAGCAGACACGTGGCCTTGAGGGAGAGGAGGGGAATCCTCCTGCTGATCCCTCTGCTGAGGCTCCCACCCTGCCTGGGCTGAGGTGACTGAGGTGAGGTTGTTTCCCATCTCCCACTGCCCATTGCAATCCTAACTTCTCCTCCAGTCTGGACCAGCAAAGCTCCTCTGGACTGGTTGAAACAGCCAGGAAACCCCAACAGTCTCTTTAGGAAGGAGAGGACCCCAAATTTACCCCCCAGGAGCAGGATAGGAGGACTAATATGTCGTCATTTCCATCTGATTTACAATTCCTCTTCAAACTGCACTCAGAAGGAGTGTGTTTTGTCCTCACAGTGTTTGTTTCCGAGGACAAAATCTTCATTTACTGGATGCCAATGAAAAGGGCTCATCTCACACTGATACCACCAGCCCCTGGATTTCCCTGCTCTCCAGCATTTGCAGTTGTTGCTCTTGGTTCCAGAAAGAGTGTGAAGTATTTACAACAATACCCCCTTTTATCTTCCAGGCCAACCTATCACTGGGATTTGGCAACCTCCGAGGCAGATGAAAGCAAAGTCTCTTTATCACGTAGCCCAGAAGAATTTACAGTCCAAATAAACCAATTTGGAGGAGCAAGAGACAGGGGCTTTCGAGGGCTGAGCTGTTCCTTTGCTGCATTCTGCTGTCTGGGAACAAAATGGAATATTTATAGAAAGGCAAACTGTGTCCATTTAGTCTGACATTTGGAGCCAACCTTCTTGTTTCTAAATATTCATGAAGCAAGTAGACTGTGAGCATCTCACCAGTGAAGAAAACACTCCTTCAGTGCATTTTCCACATAATTCTCTTTTGCATTTATTACATTCTCCCTATTTTTGTTGCTTTAAACATCTTCTCTTCATTACATGGGTTTTGAGAGATGGAGCTGTGTAAAATTGGCAATCTGCTGGAGCGAAACACTGCCTGCACTCATCCTGTGCCCGAGGCTCTGCATCCCAGTGCTCCCCTGGCACCCTGCCCAGCTCCAGCACCTCCACACCTTCACATCTGGCAGCAGGCATCGCCCTCTGGGTCATGGTGTGGGCACAACCTGGTTGGGTGTTGTCTGAACACAGGGAGAAAATTCCTTTGGAGCCTCCCTGGAAGGAGGGAGGACGGTGGCTGTTGGCCTGGGTGACAAATCAGAGGGTTTGCAGCTCATAAATGCCCTGGGGAAATGTCACAGAACATCTGAGCTGGGAGGGACCCACCAGGACCATCCAGTCCAACCCTCAGCCCTGCACAGGAACATCCCCAACAGTCACCCCCTGTGTCCCAGAGGATCAGCCAAACCCTCCTGGAGCTCTGGCAGCCCTGGG
>NW_016690305.1:2721007-2742753 GCF_001604755.1 Lepidothrix coronata
AGGTCTTTCCAGAGCTGCATGTGCTGCACAAACCCACTGCAGGGCCCTCAGGGAGGCTCTGGCCTTGCCCAGTTCTGTGCCCTGGGGGACACCCTGGTGCAAGGACAGGGGGTGATGGGTTTAAATTAAAAGGGATTAAATGAAATTTGGCTTAGATACGAGGAAGAAGCTTTTTACAGTGAGGGTGGGGAGGCCCTGGCACAGGTTGCCCAGAGAAGCTGTGGCTGCCCCTAGATCCCTGGAAGTGTCCAAGGCCAGTTCGAAGCAACCTGGGCTAGTGGGAGGTGTCCCTGCCCATGGCAGGGGTGGCACTGGATGGGCCTCTCCCAACCCAACCCATTCCATGACTCTGTGATGCCCAGCAAACACTTCACCTTGCAATGCTCCCCTTTTCCCATCGCTCTGCCTTCTCCAGAGCCCCTCAGGTCCCAGCAGAGACCTTTGGGGGTCCCAGCAGAGATCTTTGGGGGTCCCAGCTCGCTGTTGTGCCCTGCTGGGAAAGCACTGCTCCATTCCTCCCATTCCTGCCCTGCCAGCCCGGCCTCTCCCTGGGACACCTCCAGGGTTTTTGGGGCAGGATCCAGCCCCAAGCCTTGGGAAGCTGCAGAGCCCATGAGCAGAGAGTCCTTCTCACCACATTCCACAGGTCTGGGAGCTGTGAGGGCCAGTTAGAAAGGGTGGGGACCCATCCCTCAAAAATCCCATTGATCCACAGGTGTCCTCAATCCTGTTTCCCACTGATGATCCCAAAGGCCAGCCCTCCCTGGCTGTGTCTCCCTGAGCTTGTTTGGAAGCTTTTCCCTGCCCATCTCCCGGGCTGAATTAAGCATGTGGCAGGAGCTCAGGGCCAGGGCTCCTGGAGAAGCTTTGCTTGGGAACAAAGAAGGAAATAATCTGTTTCTCTTTTCCCTTTTCCTGGTCTCTGTGGGATTCCCGTTCCTGCTGTGCCTGGAAAGGGCTGTGAGTTCACTTTTCCTGCCTTCCCCTGTCCCATCTGTCCTGGGATGCTCATCTTCATCTTCCATGTTGCACAACAGCCTCTGCTTTTCCCTTTTCCCTTCTCCTTTAACTTTCCCCCCCCTGGTGCTTTGCAGGGTCACTTCCAGAGGAAATCAAACCCCTCAGAGACCTCAAACCCCTCCCCAAAGACAGAATTTCTGCTCACCCATTGCCAGGGCTTTATTAGGAATTTTTTTTCCAGCTCTGAGCCTGGTTTATACGTACATATATTTGACCTCAGCTGGGTTATTGCAGCCAAAAGAGTAAATAAATTTAATACCTTCAGCTGGAACCTGCCCTGGCACAGCCCTATCAGACTCACCCTCCCTAATGGCAGTGGCTGTGATTTATGACCTCCTGATAAAGGAATCCTGATGGAGAAAAGCTGCACTTACAGGCAGGCAGGAGAGGTGTCACACAGTTTATGGGCTTTGGACTTTTATTTTGGGGCTAGAAACACACATATAAAAGGCTATTTGTCAGAGCTGGGTGGAAAATGAAGATATTTGCTGATATTTTTAACGTATTGTCGCAAAATGTTGCTGGAAAAGTTGGGGTTTCCAGCAAGAAGTTTCTGGCCAGGTTGTTAAATATGTTTTCTCCCCAAATATTTATATCTGTCCCTATTTATTCTGACTCTGGCAGGAAGGATTGCTGGAAAATGCCATTTTTTGGCTCTTAATGTACAGGACTATGTATGGATGCTCGGGGAAGATGAAGATGTTGGAGCCTTTAGGCCTAGAAATGATAAATCGTGACTGTCTGGGGTGAGATAATTACAAAAGAGTTGCAATTATCATTGTTGCTCATTAAAAATCCAGGCTCATTTGCATGCAAGGCTGCCTGGTTTGGTTTCAAGAAGGTGAACGAGCTGGATTGACAAATTTGTTAAATCTGCTTGAGAAGCACAGTTGAAAATAATAACAATAATTAGTAGTAATATAATTGATCTATTTTGCTCTGTGCATGACAGGAATTCACTTTAAATTGAAGCAGCAAATTAAAGCAGCTTTTAGCACACTAAACAATATTGCTGGTGAAAATGGCTATTTATATCTGCCAGTAATTGTTATCTAACTCTGAGGGATGCAGCCACTCTGCAGTAACCTTGTGGTGCAGAGAGAGGAGATTGGAATCTCTGAAGAACAGCTGAAAATTCCCAATAAAATGGGCCATATCTGAACCATCAGGACAGTTCGTTGCAGAGCAATAACCCCCCCACACCTCATGACACCAACAAGCTGAAGATTTGCCTTCAAAAGGTGACATGAAATTCAGTTTGGGGGTTCTCGCTGATGTTTTCAGCTTGGGAAGGGAATAAATGAACCCTGCAGGTCTGGGGAGAGCGTGGACTGAGTGAAAAAATCAACCAAAACAGTCAGTTTGGGGAAAAACGCCCTGAAAATGAAAGCATTGGAAGTTGTAACGGGATCCTGGGAAAGCAGAATGAGGATCACAGGATGTGCTGAGCTGGAAGGGATCCACGAGGATCCAACCCTTAGCCCTGCACAGGCCCATCCCCAGGGGTCACACCCTGTGCCTGAGAGTGAACAAGAGGGACAAAACCTGTTCTGTTCCCCCTGGGGAGGGTTTTCCATCCCGCTGGCTCAAGGTGGATCTCTGACTTTGCTCCATCATTCAGAGCTGAGTCATGAAACCCTAGAGAGAGCAGGGCTGGTTTTTGGGTCCCATGGGCACGGCCAGCCCTGAACAGACAATCAGGGAAAGGCTCAGGGAAGGCTTGTCCAGGGCCAGGCTTGTCCCACCCCACAAGGACTCCTTTCGCCCCAAGCTCCAGCTGCATTCCCAGCCCCACAGCTCTGAAGGCTTCTGGAAGCTGCTCCAGTGGGCAGGGGCTGAGGTTGCACATGGGCTGTGCTGGTTGGGGTAACAGAGTGTTTCCTCTCCTCCTGCTGAAGAAGAGGCTCTGAGAAGGTCCCATCCTGTCCCTTGGCCTGGAGGCTGCTGTGCCCAGCTGGAGCAGCCCCTCCTGTCCCCGTGGTGACCCCTCTGGGCTGGGGATGTTCTAATTCTCTGCTAAAACCCATTTTTGGAGTCAAACCCTCCCCAGCACTCACAGTCTTGTCCCTCCCATTCCCCTCCCTTGCTTGTCCTCCCCTTGTCCCCACGGGCAGGACAGGAGGCCAACATCCACCCCACAAACTCTCTCTGAGGGTCCTTCAGGAAATGTTGACAGGTTGGAATTATTTGAGCTTCTTTTTGCAGCGTGTGAGTGGAAGAAGCATCGTCCTGCTGTGCCAGTCAGGGCCTGGCTGCTCCCCCAGGGCAGCTCCTCTCTGATGTCCCGGGATTCCCATGGGCACCCTCTGCCCATGGCTCAGCTTCCCGAGGGGGAAACATCTCCTTCCCACTCCAGGGGCTCCAGGGGAGTTGTGGAGGAAGGCAAGCTCATTCCATGCAGATTCATGGAATCTCACAGTGGTTTGGGTTGGAGGGGACCTTAAATATCCTCCAGTTGCAACCCCAGGCCATGAACACCCAGCTCCAGGCCCCAGAGCTCACTGTGGGGCCCTTCAGTGCACCTCTGTTGGACAGGGTGTATGGAAATGTGGTGCCTTCTCACCTTTCTCTAGGAATGTTGGGAAACCTGCTGAGCTCCTCAGGCACAGCCAGGATCAGGACAGGAAGCTGGATCTTCCTGCACATGGAATTCACTGGGACACATCATTTACATCACTGGACACCAACCTGCTGGAGAGAGTCCAGAGGAGGCCCCAAGGTGGTCAGAGGGCTGGAGCAGCTCTGCTGGGAGGAAAGGCTGGAGAGTTGGGATTGTTCAGCCTGGAGAGGAGAAGCTTTGGGGTGACCTCATTGTGGCCTTGCAGTGGCTGAAGGAGCTACAAGGAGGATGGAGAGAGACTATTGACAAGGGCCTGGAGTGACAGGACAAGGGGAATGGCTTCAAACTGACAAAAAATAGGGTTAGATGGGATATTGGGAAGGAATCCTTCCCTGGGAGGGTGGGGAGGCCCTGGCACAGGTTGCCCAGAGAAGCTGTGGCTGCCCCTGGATCCCTGGAAGTGTCCAAGGCCATGTTGGACGGGGCTTGGAGCAACCTGGGCTAGTGGAAGGTGTCCCTGCCCATGGCACAAAACTGGGACCAGATGGTCTTTAAGGTCTCTTCCCATCTAAACCAGTCTGGGATCCTATGGATTTGGGAAACCTCTCTCCCCCTCTGCTTTCTTTACATCTGCAGCTGAGCAGATTTTCCCTGTGTTTTCCTGCAAGTTGATAGTAAGAAATTTCCAGCACCAACATCTTCTCCCCAAAGGAGCCAAACTCCTCCCCAGAACGTGGGGTCTGGGTGAGGGATGGGGTTTGTTCCCCCTCCTGGTGAGGAAGGACTTAATCAGCTGGGGCAGCTCCTGTGTTTTGATGGGCTGAAGGAGCAGGACAGGTCAGATCAGGGCACAAAGTCTGTCCAGGTCAGAAACCCCCTCCTGGTGTTGGTTCCATCACACACACCCCATGGGCACCCCTTGCTGGAAGAGCCTCCAGGAGAGCTCCTCTCCCCTGGCACTCTGTGGAGTCGAGTCCATAAAGTTAATGGAGCTCAGAGAGGGAACCATCCAACCAGAGGAGACTTTTAATTCTTTTCCCTGTTCCAGGAGAAGATGGATCCTGTCACACACTGCTGGCAGTGGGGGCTGCCTGAGCCCAGCTTTCCCTGCAGATCCCACATCCAGCCCAGGGTATCCCAGTCCTGTGGGAGCCCCAGCCCAGCCAAGAAAGCTGTTTGTACCTCCTAGACCTGCTCCCTGCCCTGCCTTGCCAAACCTAAACCCACCATTTTGATTTAGGTGGGATACTGGGAAGGAATCCTTCCCTGGGAGGGTGGGGAGGTCCTGGCACAGGTTGCCCAGAGAAGCTGTGGCTGCCCCTGGATCCCTGGAAGTGTCCAAGGCCAGGTTGGATGGGGCTTGGAGCAACCTGGGCTAGTGGAAGGTGTCCCTGCCCATGGCAGGGGGTGGAACTGGATGGGTTTTAAAGGTCCCTTCCAACCCAAACCAATCCATGATTCAAAGATTTCAAGCAACCAACACCTCCTCATTCAAAGCCTGGTGATGTCCCCAGGGGTCCTTCTACAGACCCGCCCCAATCTGGGGATGAGACCTTGGAGGCTCCAGCTAATTCCTCCTTCCCAGCACTGCCTGTCCTGGAGCAGCTCTGTCCACCCCCCTGAAGGGGAACACCTGCCTGAGACAGAGAGCACAGTGGCCAAGGCTGAGCTTGAGAGGCCCTGCCAGACCTCCCTGGCACGTGTTACACCTCACCTGGCTCCTGCTGCATTTTAATGAGGGCCTTGCTTTCCCAGGGACTGGCATTAGCTGAACAAACTATTTAATTAACACAGGAAAGAGCTGTGACCTTGCTGTGGAGGTAATAATGTCCCTGTCACACCCCCACGAGGGGATGGTTTAAGTGGGTGACCCCCCAGAGCAGCTCCAGCATTGCCGGGTGGGGAAATATTGGGATGAAATCCTGTTTCCTGAGGGGGTGGTGGGTGACCCTGGCAGGGCAGAGCACACACAGAGAGGAATTATCTGCTTTGTGCAATCAGGAGATCAAGAGATAATAACAGTGTGGGAATGTCATGAAGTCCATGCCTGGCTCCATGTGCACTACCCAGCCACGTGCCAAGAATTCGGGATCAGAGGCATCTGGGCTGTCAGAGAGTGGGGCTGAAAGAAAAGCAGAGCCAGCTCTGCCCTTTGTTCTGGGCTGAGCAGAGGGAGGCAGGAGGGGATGGAGGGGGGAGAGATGCTCCTGAACGTGAGGCTGCAGCAGGGCATGGAATCTGCCCTGGGAGCACTTCCAAAGCCCTTGGATGGATTGCCAGCCCACTGACCCGCCCTGGGTGTGCTGCTGGGGATGGACTGAGGGACAGGAGCTGCTCCTCAGCTTTTAGGAGACAGCCAGGGGCCTCAGAACCTTCCCCTGCATCTGGTGATGGCAGTTTGGCTTTGGTGGAGCCTGTCCCAGTGGCAGGGCTGGCGGTGGCCCTGTGGCTCAGCACTGACCTGGCACCACGAGGCCAATCCTGGGGATACTGGTCCCAGTATCCCTCCCTCAAATGGTGCTCTGCAACCAGGGCTGAGGTTCCAAACCCTGAGCCCCCGGGCTGGGCAGCACGTGCATCCTCAGGGAGTGCACGGAGATATTCCAGCTCCTGCTTCAGGCCTTCCCGCTCTTCCTAAGGAGGGTTTGGTGGCAACTCCCTCCAACTCCTTCGTCTCCATTTTCTCTGCATTTAAGGTCATTTTCCTCTGCAAATTCCTGCTCATCCCATTATCCCAGAGTCCAGTGGCTTCTTCAGGACACTTTCTGTCTGAAGGTCAAAGAGGATGAGACAACACCATCATCCTCTTTTCGTAAGAGTCACTCTCCCAGTCTGTGGGAACACACAGAAAGCATTTTGGATGCCTTTTCCTCCTTTCCCATCATAACACAGCAATAATGGAAACATTTCCAGTTCCTAACCTGATGTTGCTCCTTCACCACCCTCTAAACCTGCTCCGAAGTTCTTGTGATAAATTCCTCACTGGAGCTGGTAGGAAATATCTCAGATGAATGTTGTGGGCTTTTTTTTCCCCCACAGGAAAACGCAGTCGGACTGAAATCAAAACATTTGGAAGGAAACGTGTTGATTTCGACTGGGAAGGATCAAAACAGATTGTTTCAACCCTCTCGGTTTGTTTTGACAGGACCAAAATGTTTCATTTCCATGAGGTAAAAACAGTCGGGGCTGATTTTGCTCCTAGTTCAGTTTTGACTTTCACTTTACACGAAATCATTGTATTTTTGTCATGAGAAGCTTGAATAGGAGCTCGTGGAAGTGTCAGAGTGGGAAGCCTTCAATATTCCCGGTGTCCCCAGGCTGGAGTGGGGGCTCTCCCCCATCACAGCCACCAAAGCAGAGCAGAAACAAACCCACCCCCACCTCTGGGGCCAGAGCTGAGCAAAAGGAACAGCAGCAGCTTCGGGAGCCTTTCCTCAATTTATTTCCTCCCCTCCTGATCTTTGCTGCCAACCCTTTGGGTGCTGCTGGAATTCCCCACCCTGTGCTAGAAAACCCTTCTAAAAGCAAAGCCACATCTTCCTTTCTCACCCTGCTGGGCTTCAACCACTGTTTTGTCACTGGAAGGCAGGAAAAGGGTTCAATGCCTGCCAGTGAGGACTTGCTGCAGACTAAGGGAAGCAATTAAAGCCAGGTAACACACAGGAATTAACCTTTAGAGGACAGAAGCAGCTAAAATGCCTCCTCTTCCTCAGCCTCTCTGCATCACCAGGTGATTCATTCCTCCATGCTGCTCATTGCCATGCCATAAAGCTTGGAGAAAATCAGGAGGCAGCTTGAAATAATGCCCCCAGCTTTAAAAAGTTTATTTCCTGGGCTCCATTTTTCATTCTGCTTTCCCGTTTGCTCGCTGATTTCCCACACAGCTTTGCCCAGGCATTTGGGGATGTATTTGCCCCTTGTGCCTCGTCATGACTTGGGGAAAAAAATGGGTTTCCTACAGAAGTGGCTTATTTTCTATATCTCAGCCACGTCTGAATGCCCTGGATTGCTTTAGGTAGAGGAGATGGGCGTTAAATGGCCTGAGTTCCCCCTCCCTATGGGGGTATTGCTCAGGTGCCACTTTCTCCTTTCTCCCATTGATTTTTTAAAGAGGTTTAATATTTTGGAGACCCTTTTCTTCCAGCAGCTGAGGTTAAAGCTGGCTGAGATGTTAATATGTTCGTTCAGACTGATCCCTTAAGCTTTATGTCTGTGAAAGCTGAAGAGTTACAGGGGTTTGAGCAGATGGTGCTGGGCTGGGGTGGGAAAAGACCCCAAAGCAGAAAACAACAGGTCAGAGGGGCCTGGGGAGGGCAGAAGGAGGGGACAGGGACCTCCAACACTGCCCAGAGTCTTTTATCAAAGCACCAGAAGAGCTTCTGCTCAGAGGCAAAGCAAATCTCCACGTGTTTGGAGTCTTGCCCGTGGTTAATTCAGTGGGTCCAGCTCAGCCCTCATCCCACAGGTCAGTGGTCACAGGGAGTGTCAGTGTTTTAGGGATACATTAGGAGTGGGATACGGGCTGGAGTCTGTTCAACAGGCAGAGCAGCTTCTCACCCTGCAGTTCAAACGAATTCCCTGCAGTTCTGGTGGGGAGTTTGGGCTGAACCCGTGGCCTCTCCCCTGTCCCTCCCCACAGGGACACAGCATCTCCAGCAGCAAACAGCCCTGGAAAAATGACAGCACGAAACCACATCACTGGGTTAAAAATGGGAAAGAAGGAAAACAGACAGAGGAGGGCAAAACCCCCACCCCACTGAGACAATATTCTGGGGCTGCTGAGAGCCCAGGATCACTCGTAGGAGCCCTCAGAAGTTCATAAACACCTTTATTTGTAGTTTCCACTTTGACTTTGCTCAAACTGGAGGGTACAAATGCGTTCCCGTCACCGGAGCTGCTGATTCTGCTACTTCTCCAGAAAGAAATGGCTTTGCCTTTTTTTTTTTTTTTTTCTGGCTCGTGCCTCATAAAACAGGGATTAAGAGGGTTTTTTTTCCAACACAGTTTTTGTAATAGCGCAGCCCCAAAGCCCTTCAATCAGCAAACTTGAGCACGACCTGACAGCCTAAAGTGCCATTCCTTAACCCACAGGACAAGCAGTGCCATTTGCTCACGGGTGAGTGCAGAGCAGGGGACATTCATGTCGGCTCCTGATTGCCTTTGGCTCGGAGCCACGGCACAAACACTCGGCACCAACTGCATTCCTGTGCCCCATTCCAGCTGGGAAATGGCTTTGCCTGCATTTCAGCGGCTCAGGAGCGCCTGGAACTCGGATTCTTGCAGGAAGGTGGGCAAGGAAAGGACAGCTGGGAAAGGACGGGCGGGAAAAGTTCTCCAGCGATGCCTGTGAGCACGTGAGGAGTGAGAGAGGACCCCCAGGAGGTGGGACAGGACCCTCAGGACATGAGACAGGACCCTCAGGACATGGGACAGGACCCTCAGGAGGTGGGACAGGATGCCCAGGGAGTGGGACAGGATGCCCAGGAGGTGGGACAGGATGTCCAGGAGGTGGGATAGGATGCCCAGGAGGTGGGATAGGATCTTCAGGAGGTGGGACAGGATCTCCAAAAGGTGGGACAGGACCCCCAGAAGGTGGGACAGGACCCCCAGGAGGTGGGACAGGACACCCAGGAGGTGGGACAGGACCCCCAGGAGGTGGGACAGGACACCCAGGAGGTGGGACAGGACACCCAGGAGGTGGGACAGGATGCCCAGGAGGTGGGACAGGATCTCCAGGAGGTGGGACAGAATCTCCAAAAGGTGGGACAGGACCTCCAGGAGGTGGGATAGGATGCCCAGGAAGTGGGACAGGACCCCCAGGAGGTGGGACAGCACCTCCTGGGCACAAAGCTCCTGTTGAAACCTACTGGAAATGTCTCTGGGTGTTCAGTTCTTCGTGTCATAGAGCACAGGAATCCTCACATGGAAGAGCTTCCTGAAATGACCTTCAGCAGCCCAAGGTGGATATTCCTTGAAATGACCCTGGGCACCTCTGTGTGCAGCTGAGACCCTCCATCCAAGACCCTTCTCTGCCTGCAGATCAACCCAAAGCTGGGCCAGCTCCCAGTTCTGCCTCATTCCCCACCCCTGATCCCTCAGAGCTGGGTTGGGATCGCAGGGATAACTCCACCAGCCCTGGTCCACTGTGCAGAGCACTGCAGGAAAATGGCCAGTTCTGGGCTCCAGGCCAGAATCCACAGCAAATAATGTAGCCAAGGATTGGGAATGTTCAGGTTCAGCAGAAACCTGCCTGGAATTGGGGAGAGGCAGTGGGAGCACTCAGGGAAGACAAGGATGGTGTTGGCAGGGGGTGAAGGATGTGGTTCTCAGAGGCCAAGGTGGGGTGCAAGGGGGGGCTGAGCTGCTGCATTGCTGGACTCCACAGTCCCCACAGGACAATCCTAATATCTGATGCCCTTTTAAAATGCTACAAATAACTTTCAGAAGAGAAATGAGGTGCTTGGCATGAGCCTTCCCAAAAAAAACCCCTCCAGTTGTCTGCACAACCTCTGTTAGAGCCACGTGGCACAGACTGGAATCCTGGATAAACTTCATGGAATCCTGGAATGGTTTGGGTGGAAGAGACCTTAAAGATCATTTATCCAGCCCTCCCACTTGTTGGATTTGTCATTCCTGTGGACAGGATGATGGATTTGGATTTCCTGCATCCTCCTGTTTTCAATGATGGCCCTTTGTGAAGAAATACGACTGGGATGGATTTGCTTTTAATGGCTCCAACTGAAACGATGGCAAAACATTTCAATCAAAGTGCAGGATCTGGAACAGGAGTAAAGTCATATCCACACACTCCTAACGACCCAAATGTAGGATTTCAGAGCAACAATCAGCTTTCCTGGGAACAACATCTACTCCAAAAGCTGATTTCAGTGCATTATGTGCTCATGTTCCTGCAGGCAGAGCTGCACATTCCTCAGGGCAGGAACCAGGAGGATTTGGCAGTTTATTTAAACCCACAGAGGATGCACTGAACCAGGAGTGCCGTGGAGATCATGTCAGACTGTCCCACTGAGGGGTGGGGACAGTTCCTGGGGAGAACTGAGCCAGGTGTCCCTGGGGAGGACGGGTCAGGCTGAAGCTCCATGTGCTGGGCAGCCCTGGAGCTGCTCCATCAGCCCTGGGGACCAGGCTTGGGGCTGAATTGCAGGATTTTCAAATTTTCATCAGGAATTGGAGGGACAGGACAAGGGGAATGGCTTCAAACTGCCAGAGGGCAGGGTTAGGTGGGATATTGGGAAGGAATCCTTCCCTGGGAGGGTGGGGAGGCCCTGGTACAGGTTGCCCAGAGAAGCTGTGGCTGCCCCTGGATCCCTGGAAGTGTCCAAGGCCAGGTTGGATGGGGCTTGGAGCAATCTGGGCTAGTGGAAGGTGTCCCTGCCCATGGCAGGGGGTGGAGTGAGATGATTCTTAATTTCCCTTCCAACCTAAACCATCCTGTGATCCTGTGAAGCTCTGGAGGTTTTCTGAGCCATGATGGGACAGCAGGAGCACCGTGTGGTGCTGCCAGTGGTTGTGGTCACCCCCCTTTCCAGAAAAAACTGCAGGAGCTGGGACATTCCTCATGAAGCTGGGAGTGCCACCACCACCCAGTGACAACACATCTTGTGTCCACTACCAGGGACAGCCTGAAAATACAACCAGGCTGTATCTGAGTAGGTGTCCTTCCTACTATAACAACTAGGATAAGATAAAAAAAAGTTCAGAGTGAGTGCAGTTTTAGAAATCTGTTAGTTCTGACTCCAAGTTTAAGCAGCGTCAAGTTTTTCCTCATGCCTTCGATTAACTAGTATTGAATCAAAACAGTTTGTTCAAGTCTTTAAAGTAATATAAAGGCTATAAAGTAATATTTTCCAAGCAGGAGGTATTTGGACTTTGTGTTTTCTTCTGGACTAAAAAGGTCCCTTAGGAAAAAAATCTACAAGTGCCTCATTTCTCTCTCATTTCTCTTGCACTTGTCACAAAAGAAAAAAACTTTCATAACAAGCATTAAAAAATCTGTGCATCAGGAACACAGATTTGGTCACCACTACATAAGAAAGATCTGAAGCCATTAGAGAGCAGGGATAACCATCCCTGTGGAGGAGGATTCCTGCGGGCACAGAAGGGCTGATCCCAGAATCCCAGGATCCCTGAATCCCAGAACATGCTGAGTTGGAAGGGACCCACAAGGAGGACACTTCCCAAGTCAGCTCCCTCAGGACCCGTTCCATAAATTGTCATCCAGATTTTCAGGAACCTGCTGCCCTGGGTTGTACCAGCTGTGTGATGCTCCCAGTTAACTCCTGGCAGGTTGAAGTCCCCCCAAAGGATAAGGGCAGTTGGCTTGGAATTGTCCCTTAGTTCCTCCAGGAATAATTCCTCAGCCCCATCCCTCTGGCTGGGAGGTCCAGAGGAGACTCCCACAATGCCACCCACATTGTTTGTTGGGATCTCCAGGCACAGGGCTCATCCCACCAGGGTTCACTTCTGCCAGGGATGTCAAATCTCTGGGGCTGGGCCAAAGCTTGGAGCTCCTGCCTGTCCCTCACACTGCAGTGTTGGGCTGGAAACGTTCCAGGTGCGGTCCATTGTACCTCAGGACACCTCACGAGGCAGATTGAGGGATCCCACCAGTGCTGGTGTCCCCAGGTTTTGGCACAGCATCACTGGCCAGCCTGGCCTTGTCCCTTCCCCCTTCCAAGCCAGTTTAAAGCTCTGCCAACAAGCCCTGCTGGCTCCTGGGCCAGAACTTTCTCCCCGCTGAGGAAGGTGCATCCCACCAGGTGTCAGCAGACCAGGTGTGGAGTAGATCATCCCATGGAAAAAAAAAAAAACCAACAGAATTTTTCCAATTAAACCAACTCAGAGCCACTCACTGACCTGATGGATCTGCCTCTTCCTATCAGTATTATTCCTCGTTACTGGAAGAATCAAGAAAATCACTACTTGTGCTCCTGGTCCCTCTACAAATCATCCCAGGGCCCTGAAGTCTCTTGGGATAACTCCTGGACTTCTCTCTGTTATTGAAGGCCCAGTGCCAGGGTTTGAGCTGTGCTGCCCTGCTCGTCTGCCCAGGTGGGGACAGTGTGAGGGCTCATTCAGTGTCTTTGTCCTCTCAGGGGGCTCTGCAGGGCATTATTTTGGGGGTGTCATGAAGCCCTTGCAGCATCACAGCCTGGCTTGGTCTTTCTCCCAAAGCTCCAGAGACCAAGGGCTGAGATGGGAGTCACGTCCAAACCTGCAGCAAGAGGGTCTGGGAGAGGGGATTTCCTCTGGAGATGGACTGCAGTGTGTTCACAGAATCACAGAATCAGCTGGGTTGGAAGGGACCTCCGAGATCATCAAGTCCAACCCCAGATCCACTACCCCTGTGGTTCCCAGCCCATGGCACTGATGCCACATCCAGTTTCTTCTTAAAAACCTCCAGGGACAGAGAATCCACCACTTCCCTGGGCAGCCCATTCCAAGGGCTGATCACTCTCTCTGGAAAGAAATTCTTCCTAATATCCAACCTAAACCTCCCCTGGCACAACTTGAGACCGAGCCCTCTTGTCTTGCTGATCATTGCCTGGGAAAAGAGACCAACCCCCCCCTGGCTCCCCCCTCCTATCAGGGAGTTGTAGAGAGTGATGAGGTCTCCCCTGAGCCTCCTCTTCTCCAGGCTGAACAGCCCCAGCTCCCTCAGCCTCTCCTCATGGCAATTGTGCTCCAGTCCCTTCACCAGCCTTGCTGCTCTTCTCTGGACCTGCTCCAGCCCCTCAATGTCCTTCCTGAACTGAGGGCCCAGAACTGGACACAGCACTCCAGGGGTGGCCTCACCAGTGCTGAGTTCAGGGCAAGAATCACTTCCCTGGTCCTGCTGCCACACTGTTCCTGATCCAGGCCAGGATCCATTGGCCTTCTTGGCCACCTGGGCACACTCTGGCTCATGTTCAGCTTCCTGTCAATCAGCACTCCCAGGTCCCTCTCTGCCTGGCTGCTCTCCAGTCACTCTGTCCCCAGCCCAGGGGCTGACAGGGGTTGTTGTGGCCAAAGTGCAGGACCCGGCACTTGGCCTTGATGAACCTCATCCCCTTGGAATCAGCCCAACTCTCCAACCTATCCAGGTCCCTCTGCAGAGCCCTCCTGCTTTCCAGCTGATCGACACTATCCCCCAGCTTGGTGTCATCTGCAAATTTGCTGATGGTGGACTCAATCCCCTCATCTAAATCATCAATAAAGACATTAAACAGGACTGGACCCAGCACTGATCCCTGGGGACACCACTAGTGACTGGCTGCCAACTGGATGCAGCTCTGTTCACCACCACTCTCTGGGCCCGGCCCTCCAGCCAGTTCCTGACCCACGATGCCCTCAGAGACCCCTCAGCCTGCAGAAGGCAGCAAACGTTCCCATTGCCAGCTGGCAGAGCATTCCCAGAGGGAAAGCAGGTTCTGTCCTGATCCCACCTGAGGCAGGAGGGCTGGGCCTGATCTATGTGTAAAGACACAACATTAGGGGACCTCCAGAGAACTGTGAGGCAGAAGGTCAGAGGCAGATCCTCCCCTGCTCCTGCCCCAGGGTTGGATCCCCAGTCACAGCAGCCCCCGTGGGGTCTGGAGGGGGAGGACAAACCAACCCACCCACCCAGAGCCTGTCCTGGTTTGTTCCCCAACACTTGCACTTAACCCAGAGCTTGGCAATGAGGCTTCTCCTGCCCAAACCTGCATTCCCACGGAAAATGCTGCTGGTGGAGAGCAGGGAAAGCCGTCCCAACAAGCTGCTCCAAGAGGAAGGGCACAGGGAAATGCAGTGAGGAGGTTTAACACAGGAACCACCGTGGGGGAGGACAACCTGCACCCAGGGCTGCAAGACCAGCACAATCACCCCTCCTGTGTGCTCAGATCTGCTCTCAGGGGCCTCAGCTCCTTCTCCCCAACCAAGCACTGAAAGAACGAAGATCTTCAGATGTTTATGGGTTGGACAAATCTGGGCAGAAGTTCTACAGCTGTGTCCAAAGCCCTGTTTGTGACAGCAAGGTGACTCCCCCCCAGTTCTCCAATCCCTGTTCCAAGTGCTGGAGGTACAAGAGTTTCGCGAAGAAGCCGCTGTCAGAGTGTGTTTAAACCAAATGAAACTGTATTTTTTCATAATCTTGTTCATATTGATCCCTCCTATGAAACCAAGGAACACGTAATCAGCTTTTCTATATATCACAGGCTGCTAAAGGTCACCCAGATATCTGCAGCAAGCCAAAATATGAATTATTGCTAGTATTTCCAAGCTAAAGACAGAAAGCATCTGTTACAGACAAGGACAGGAGAGAGAAGGATGTTACCAAGATATTCTTTAATTTATGGCATGGAAGAGAAAAGCCCTGACCAAGCACCCTGTGCCTGCATAATTTAATGGACCCTCCTTTTCACCTGTATCAGTGGAGCTGAGCTGGGTTCCTCAAGCTTCACCTCATGAAGTGATTTTCCAGACCTGGATGCTCTGGGAGCAGATTCCTACTTCTTGTTGGTCCTGCAGCAGAGAGCATCAAAACCTGACCCAGCTCCCCAGGAGATGCCCCCCAGCCCTGCCCAACCAACCCCTTGTGTCACACCGAGGGCTGCACGTGGTTTTTTTGGGAGGTGGGGAGCTGGGAGGAGGAGCTGCAGCACACCAAGCATCAGCCTTAATGTTTGCAGCCCTCAGGCTCCAGATCCCAGCCCTGCCTGTAGAAAGGGGGTGAGAAATGGCCTTGTTCCCTTCCAGGACTGGAGTTGTGTCCAGAGCCCTCCTTGCTATTTAACCAGGAGTTCAGTCACAAAGTCTTCATGTGGTTGTCTTCTGGAGTTGGACCCCCCTGTACCCTCTGGAGAGAGGAGGAGTCTCTCTGGGAATGACTCTGGGCTGGATCCAGCCTGTCCTCATCACCAGCTCAGGACAGTGGGAAAGGATTCTCCTTCCAGGGTTAAATGCCAGATGGGAACAGTTGCTGGGCCAAAGAGCCCAGGAGGGCTGAGGAAGCCTGGACAAGTCATGATTTGGTTTTAGAGGAGGAAAATGGAGGAGGTGAGATGCTGGGACTGGCAAAGCTGACAGGTGAGGCTGCTCCTGGCTCCTGGATGGGATTCCAAAGGCAGGAGGGACCTCTTTGCCAATGAATGCTGGGCTCCACTTCCCCCCACCCTGCCCAGACATGGGCAAACGGGGCCGTGTGGCAGAGCTGTTTTCACTCTGAGTGCTTCTACTGTCCACTAAGAAAATCAGAAAGCACCAGTTTTGGCAGCCAGAGTTCCTGGATAGTCCTTGGAATGGTTTTTCCTTCCTGGTTGTACCTGTGGACATCTTCTCCTTGTGACAGGGAAGGATCCCTGCCAACCTTCCTGGCCATGCACTTGGATTGCCTTGCAGGGAAGAACAAACAGTTGTTTGGCCAAGGTAAATCAGGGCTTTGTTTTCCCAGCTCCCTTCCCTTTGTTTGTAATTCCCACTTCCATTCAGTGGCTGCATCGCTGAGCATTTACATGAGAAAGCCCTTCCTGGAGAAAATGAACCATGAAAAGCTCCCAGAGCTCTGGGATGGACCAGCAGAAGAGGAAAACATGGCTGAAAACGTTCCTAAAAAGGGAAAAACCCCCTCCAGGTATGGCCTCAGGTACCAGCAGTGGTGGGGATGGAAGATGAGGAATGCAGAGATAAATGTGGTGTCTCCTGATGTCCTGAGATGAAAGCACAAGGCCTGTGGAGTGGAGTCAAACATTTGGGTCTGTCTGTTCTCCAGGAACATTTGGAAGGAGAGTTCTGCTTGTGTTTTGTTGAAATAGAAGCCAGACTGCGGAAAAAATCATTAGGAGCTGTGTTTTTTTTATGATCTGTGATTTATTCTTTTTTTTGCCTCATGCTAATGGATCCCAGACCATTCCAAACCAAACAATAATAGCTGGGGGGGAGCTGGAGGGATCCCTTCCTCTGCCAAGGCTGAGCTGTTGAGCATCTAATCACAAGCAGGAGATGGGAGCCCAGAGCTCTTCAGTGTCCACTTCCCAGGAAGAAAGGAAGATGGAAAAGCATCCCAAAGTGTCCAAAGGTGGTTTGGATCCAGATGTTTCAGCCAAGGCTTGAAGGTGAACACACCTGAAAGACCATCAGGGCCCTTCCCATCCCATTCTCTGGAGTAAGGAGCAGGAGAGCTGGAGCAGAGCAAGCACAGCTTTCCACAGCAACCTGAGCCACAAATCCACTGGTATCCCTGGATAATCCTTTCTTCCTGTACAAGAATAAGAGGATCAGAAGGGATGGGAACACAAAGCACTTCAGACAAGCAGAAGGAGCTGAGTTTCCCTGGATGGGTTCCATCCATTCCCTGGGTGCTGCCTGGGCCAAAGGATATGGTGAGGGCTGGGAGCCCACTTGGGATCAAGGGCAGAGTAGACAAGACCAAGGAGGAAAAATCCATGGATACAGAGAAACTCCAGGACAAGAGGCAACGGCCTCTAGTTGTGCCAAGGCTGGTTTAGGTTGGATATTAGGGAAAATTTCTTCATGGAAAGGGTGGTGGTGGAGGAATTTAAAAGACATGTAGATGAGGCACTTGGGGACATGGGTTAGTGGTGGCCTTGGAAGTGCTGGTGAATGGTTGGACTCGATGATCTTAGAGGGCTTTTCCAACCTTAGTGATTCCAGGATTCTACAGACAGACAACAAATCCCCTGAGCTGGAGCCTGAGGAAGTGAGAGAGAATTCCCTGGCTCCCAAATTAATTCACATGGAAGTGGATCCTTCACCCCAACACTCCATGATCTGCCGAGGTCTAGAGGGATGACTGTGCTGGTACAGCCTTTCTCCCTCTCCCTGGTTGGTCCAGGTGCTCAGAAAATCCATTAAAACTCCCAGGGGGGCAGGCTGGATACTTGTTTAGTAGCCATTCCCTTCCCAGCTGGGGCAGAGCTGCTCCCCAGTGCTCACCACACCTTGTCCAGGAAATACAAGTGGATTTTCAGCCCATGGAAGGAACATTCCTGCCAAGCAGAACCTGCAACCCCCCTCACCACGAGCTCAGGGCAGAGCCAGGAGGGGACCCGACCCCCAGGAGGTCAAGGAGACAAAACAAACCTCGTCTCATGAATATGGAGCAGCAGAAGGGGAACGTGGGGAGCAGAGGAGGATTCGCCGACAGCGGTCACGGCTCAGCTCACCAGAGCAAATCCTGATGAGTTCAGCAGGCTGAGAGCGAGAGCTGGGGAGAAAGAGCCACTTAAGAAAGGCAAATTCTCTCTTAGTGAGGTTTGGTATCTCAGAGCTCGTTCAGGAACTGCCTGGGGCACGCACAAGGATTCCTGACATCTTCCATTTACCCCGTCTCGGGCTTCTGGTGAGCCAACTGCTCCAGCAGCACTGCTGGCCTGTTTATTGGCACTGCATTAACCTCTGCCTGGAATGATCAGCCTCAGCAACTTCCCAGTGGCCTTTACACTGTCTGCAGCTCAATTCCGCAGCAGATAATGTTATTTATTCAGCACATTGCTAATGTGGGATTACAGCGGGACCCCCGTCTGGAAATGGAGAGAACCCCCTGCAAGAGGCTGGTGTGAATTCATTAGGAATCAGTGCTGCTCAAATCAAGCATCTATGGAGAATATCTGAGCAGTGACCTTCATACAAAATGTATCGTGCAACACTCGCTATTAAAATAATCATAAACACAGTAAGCAGTAAACAAAACAATCAAGATCTGTCTGGAAAATAAATGCAGCGAGAAGATGGTGGATGGAAGGGGGATTAAATTGCCATTTAGGTATTACAGGCAATGAAGGGTTGGGTTTATTTTTTTTCCCTTTTTTTCCTCTTTTCAAACAATGTTTCCAAAATCAACAGCAGGGGGAGAGCAATGGGGTGATTAGTAACGTGGTGAGTAATTGCCCCAGTTTGTCCCCGCTCGTGTTCGATGGTGGAGCATCTCTTAGGAAAGGAAGCCGGTGGAGCTGGCCCCTGTCAATATTTGTCCAGAGCACGGGGAGGATCCTGCAGCCTGGCTGAGCTCTGGGTGCTTTTTGAGCTGCTGCTTTGCCCCTGCCAACATCTGCCCTTCCCACCGGCTCCAAACCTAACAGCGGCGGTGCCGGATGACACAGGGACAGAGCAAGGCAGGGCCACCCTCTGATCCATGGCATGGGCAAACAGAGCTGCAGGGCCACCTGCCAAGAAGGATGGCAGGGCTGAGGGTTGGAGCAGACCCCCTGGAGCCCTGCTGGGGCCGTGTGGAAGCACAGGGAAGAGGCTCCTCTGTCTTTCCGAGGTGCTCCAAAGGAAGTCTTGCTTTAATTTCCAGCCTCGTGCTGTCAGGAAAGGTGATGCCCCTGGAATTGAGATTCCTTTGTGCATCAGAGGTACCAAAGGCCTGTGTCCACCAGGCTGGTGGTGGTTGTGCAGGATCCAGCAGCTGTCCCTAAAAACAGAGAGCTCAGAGTGTGCCTCGAGGAGGAGGAATGGGTGAGCAGTGCTGGGCTGGACACCATCCCCAGCGGGGGATCCCTGAGCCTGGGGGGCTTCACAGCACCATGGAATGGTCTGGGTTGGAAAGGACCTTAAAGCCCATCCAGTGCCACCCCCTGCCACGGGCAGGGACACCTCCCACTAGCCCAGGTTGCTCCAAGCCCCGTCCAACCTGGCCTTGGACACTTCCAGCAATCCAGGGGCAGTCACAGCTTCTCTGGGCAACCTGTGCCAGGGCCTCCCCACCCTCCCAGGGAAGGATTCCTTCCCAATATCCCACCTAACCCTATTTTCTGCCAGTTTGAAGCCAATTCCCCTTGTCCTCTCACTCCAGGCCCTTGGAAATAGCCCCTCTACATCTTTCTTGTAGTTCCTTTCAGGTCCTGGAAGGCCACAAATAGGTCACCCCAAAGCCTTCTCTTCTCCAGACTGAACAATCCCAATCCTTCCAGTCTTTTCTCAGAGTCCTGTCGGAGTCTCCTTCCCTGTCAATAATCACCACGTGGTTTCCCAGTGCCCACCTTGCTTTGATCTCCTTAGAAGGCTTCCTGGTTTGAGCAGAAACCCTGTTCTAGGTTTTCCCCCATTTTCCACAGGTTTCCTGGAACTCTCCAGCTTTTCCTGCCAGCCCTGTTGCACAGTTTCCTGCACAGCTGCACTCAGAACATCTCACCTGCTGCTCTCACTGCTGGTCCCTCCCATACCCTCAGGCACTGCCTTTGCTCTTCCACTGGGTGACATCCCCACCAGCTGCACATCCAGCCCCTGGCAGGAGACATAGAAAACCACTGGAAGGATCTCAGGATTAGGGATGGAGGCTGTTCCTGCTGTCTCACTCCCCTCTCTCACCCTCATCCCACCAGCTGACATTGCCTTCTGCATCCAGCTCCATTCTGTTCCTGCAGCTCCTCTGCCTCCACCCCAGCCTGCAGCCCAATCCCTGGGAACACATTCCTTTCAATTCACTCCTGCCCAGATCAGCTCCAACCTTCAGCTACACAAGGAGAGAACAAGGCAGAAACGAGGCTCTGGGGACAGCCTTTTGTCAGAGGTTTTAATATATTTGGTGAGTTCCAGTGAAGTTGGAATTTCCCCATTTTCATTCTCTCCACGTTTCCCAACCTCTGTGTCACAGCTTTTTTTGATGATCAGTCTTTTTTCCACCCTTCCTGCTCCTTTCTCCTTCCTGGAAGGTTCCCACCTCACTGCTCAGATATGTTTAGTCACCCTGCCACAGCTGGGATTTTTTTGCATCAGATTTTCCCTGTCAACCAACTTCCAGGCTCCCTCCTTAACTTTCAGGCCCCCGAGTTTTCCAGCAAGTTCCTAACGAATTTCCTGGATTTCTCCGACTTTGCCTTTGTGACTTTGGGAGAGATCCATGCTTCCTTCCTTCCCCTGCAATTCCAAATTACTTTTGCATGGTCAGCCCCCACATTTATTTCCTGTGACCACTTCACGAGCTGGGACCAAGTTCACCAGGTTCTGGGATTCTAAGATGACAAGGAATTTGCTGGATTGGATCCTCCCCAAAGAGACCTCCTTGCACCTACAGGGGTTGTTTCCCTGCTCTCTCCTTTCCTCTGTGTGCCAGGAGGTCCCAGGTTTTCCTCCACCTCTCCCATTTTCTCCCCCATGAGACACATTGGGAAATGCCCCAGTTATAAACCAGTGTCCATCACATTCCCACTGGAAATATTCCCCCAGCCCTTCCCTCCTCTCTGTTCCTTCACCACCTCATCTGCTGCCATTAAGGGCTCTCCTCTGCCCTCATAAGTAATAAAAATATTCATTCTATGATCTCATCTGAGGGTTTTTTCCCTTCCTTTAGTGGCAATGCTCAAGGAACGAGGCAGGTTTGACATTTGCTCCCGGTCTCTTCTCGGTGCTCCCACCCCCCTGAAAATCATTCACCCCGAGAAAGAGCTCCTTTAACTGAGAGTTACCAACGAGCCCCCGTCGCTGCTTCCCTCCTGATGAGCACTAATGAACCTAATAGCGGGCTTTTATCAGTCTCCCCTCACATTAGATAGTTTATTGATGTACTTTGCTGCCTATTTTCTATAATGAAAACTATGAAATTGCATATCTATCATGTCTAAGCAGTGATGGAACTCCGAGCCAGCTTTAATTGTTGCTTTCTCTCAGCCAGAAGGTGAGTTTAGAAGCCGTAGCTACAGAAAGCCCTGGAGTTATTTCTTTCCCCTAATAAATAACCCTGCTTTCCCATAACCCTGCTTTCCCATAAAGGCAGAAAATTCAAACTGATAAATGAAAATAAATTGTCATGTGTGGCCTAATGAGCTCGTGGGACTTCTCACCACGGAAAGTCGCTCAGCCCGAGAATATTCCAAAGATGAGAAAAGCTCAGGCATGAAATAGGTACCCAGAAATTCAGAGTTATTAAAGGTGTGCCTGAGAAGGGTTTGGAAGGGACACAGAGCTGAATATCCCAAGTTTGCTGCATTTTTTCCAGAGATTGGGATGAGCCTTAAGGTGGAGCAGGAAAGACTGAAAGTCTGGTACCACTTTTTAAAGCATCTCCTGAGAAACAAAGGCAACAACTCGCTGAGAATCCGACCTCCCAAAGCTTGGATTTCCACAGGGTTGTTCTTCCATAGGATCCCAGAGTGGTTTGGGTTGGAAGGGACCTCAAAGCCCATCCCATTCCACCCCCTGCCATGGGCAGGGACACCTCCCACTAGCC
>NW_016690305.1:2743831-2752772 GCF_001604755.1 Lepidothrix coronata
GGGCAACCTGTGCCAGGGCCTCCCCACCCTCCCAGGGAAGGATTCCTTCCCAATATCCCACCTAACCGTGCCCTCTGGCAGTGGGAAGCCATTCCCCTTGTCCTGTCACTCCAGGCCCTTGTCAATAGTTTCTCTCCATCTTTCCTGTAGCTCCTTCAGGCACTGCAAGGCCACAATCAGGTCACCCCAAAGCTTCTCCTCTCCAGGCTGAACAATCCCAACTCTCCAGCCTTTCCTCCCAGCAGAGCTGCTCCAGCCCTCTGACCACCTTGGGGCCTCCTCTGGACTCTCTCCAGCAGCTCCATGTCCTCCCTGTGCTGGGATCCCAGACCTGGATGCAGTAACTTCAATCCAATGAACATGTTTCCACAGGGGAAAAAAAAAATCTCCATCATTTAGGCTTCATATAAATCTTCATCCTCCTGTTTATAATAAAATATCTTCATTTAGTTCCTAATACATTGAAATTAGTTGTTAATAATCCTTATTTATGGGATGAACTCAGGGTACAGTATCAGAATAAATGCAATAAAACAACTGGCACGTTTCAGGAAATTGGGCAGTTTCACCTAAATATTTTTAATCTTAAGAAAACATTGAAATCTTCCTAAAATTGGAACTTTCCAGAGTTTTTGCTAAAATCAGAACTATTTGTCACTTTTTTTTTTTCTCCCCACAGATGAGTAGGTTTTGGTGGGGTTTAAGCAAAGAAGAGGGTGATTTTAGGGGTTAAATGACAGGGGGCTGAGGGGTCACTGTCAGTCACAGCCATGGTCAACACAAGGGTGGGGGATCCAGGTGATGATTGTCAGGATTCCAGCAGCTGCTCCAAACCCCCCTTGGCTGTTCAGTCCCATTCCTGGCTGGAGGATCACCAGCAATCCATTTTTAAGCTACTCCAGACTCTGGGGACAGGTTTGTCCTGCAGTTTATCCCAAGTTCTCTGGACAAACCAAAGGCAGAGAGGGAACAGCCTGCAGGCCAAGGACAAAGCCTCCATCCCACTTCCTTGGGGGTTTTCCCTGGTTCCTGGTAGGACCCACAGCTCCTGTCCCTTGCTCTACCCTGGCCTGCAGCGGGGGGACACTCAGGACACCTCCAGGTCACGCCAGCTGTGCCACATCTGGAGGTGTCGGGGCTGAGATGGAGTAACCCTGACACCTAGTGGCTTCCAGAGCCCCAATCCCGACATCCCTGAGCAGAGCCGGGCAGGGAAAAGCTGGAGGGAGGCACCACGGGCTGTCTCCAAAGGCCACTTCCCATGGGTGCAGCCAACAGCCTTTCCACGGGGCAAACCAAGGAACCCAAACCACCAGCACCTCGAGGGATTTTATCAATAATTTCATCCCTAGGAAATTCTTTGGAGCCTGTTGTTTTTCAGGGATGTTGTTAATTATGTCAGCTCTAGGAAATTCTTCGGAGCCTGTTGTTTCCCCCTCAGGCTGCTGGGTTTTGGTGCTCTGGCTCAGACAATCCCTGTGCCCTGGGAACCCTGCCCAGGGGATGATTTTCCATGGTCCCCTTGGGCAGCCAAAGTGTGGAACCATTGAAGGTTCCTGTGTGCCTGGAAACGCCCCAGGGATGCTCCGAGAGCAGGAGGAGGTGCCAAGCAGGGAGTTTCAGTGTGATTTCTTCTTATTTTAATGGAGAAGGAGAAAAAGGCTCTTGAAAGCTCAACAGAGGGCCCAGCTTCCCACTCCTGCTGCCAAGGTGGTTTTTGTAGGAGGGATTCTCCAGACAGAAACACCCACTGCTGGCTCCCAGAGGGAATGAGGGAGATTTTGGGCGATGTGGGTGACCTGGCTGCTCCCTTGCAAGGGATCAGGTGCCTCAGGTCACTCAGTTTTTGGTGTCCCCGTCCCCTGGCTGTGCCACCAGCTGGGTTTCCAACCCTGCTGCCACATCCCCCAGCCCCTGCCCGGGTTCCCTGATCCACCTGCCAGCACATCCACCCAGGACAAGCTGCAAAAGCTCCCCCGGGCAAGCAAATAATCCCAAGGGTGGAAACCACAGAGACCCAGAGGCGAAAGGGAGAGGTTTTATTAACACTCCCCACGGTTAACCAAGGCTGTGCCCTCTGCGAACAGAAACGCAGGTCCTGCCGCGGCCGCTGGGGGAAGGAATTCACACCAAAGCAGCTGGAAAAGCAGGGAAAAAGCCGTGAACAGTCATCCCGGGGAGGTTCCCGCGGCCGCTGTTCCCGCCCGCGGTGCTGCAGCGCTGCGGGCAGGGCTGGGCAGCCCAGGGAGGGAGGGAGGGAGGTCACAGCTCTGCCACCGCTTTTGCCTCCTGGCACCGGGTTTCTCAGCAACGTGGGAAAGCCACAACCTCCCATTCCGAGGCCTTTCCGGCTGTTGGTCCTTCAGCACTGCCCAGCCGGGAAGTTTGGCACTGCCAGTCCCCTGAGCCGGGCAGGGGTGTCGTGGTGCCCCCAGAACTCCACCTGAGCAGGTGAGGCAGGGCTGGGATGGGGGAGGTGAAACACAACCTTCCAAGGGTGTTATAACACACTGTTACTCCCAGGGGAGCCGTCAATAACCCCTCCAGGACATCCTGGGAATCCTGGATCGCTTCCTCCTTCTCCTGCAGCAGCCAGAGGGAGCCCTGGGATGGACACACAAACTCCCACCACTGGAACCCCTCCGGCTGTGGCTGCCACAGGCACTTCTGGCACACCCAGACCTCGGGGGTGCAGCAAATCCTGCTGGCAACAGATCCCCAGGGCAGCATTTCCATGGCACTGGCTGCTCCTGCTGGGTGGGAATGGCCACAGAATGGGAAATCCTGGTGCTGTACCACCGGGAAATCCTGTGTATCCCAGGGAATGCAGGGTAGTGCTTTACCACCGGGAAATCCTGGCTATCCCAAGGAATGAAGGGAGCAATTTGCCTGTTTTCACGGAATCAGTCCCAGGGCAGTTTGGGTTGGAAGGGAACTTGAAGATCATCCAGTTCCAAGCCCTTCCCAGGAGCAGGGGCAGGGACAGCTCCCACCAGAGCAGGTTGCTCCAAGTCCCATCAACTTTGAGAACATGAGGATTAAAAGGAGGATTCCCCCTGAGCACTGCTGAGGGCTGGGAAGGCTCTGCCCCATCCCTACTGTCCTCTCCAAGGTCTCCCAGAGTGTCCCATCTCCACAGCCCACACATCCCCCTCTCCCCCTGCCCCCTCCTCTCCTCCTGCAGATCCACCCTGATTTCCCCTCCCCTCCCTCCCCAGCCGTGTTTACACTCACAGCATTTCTCACTCCTCAGGAAAGTCACTCCCAGGGTGAAATTTGAGTTTGTAAATTATTAAAATGTTATCAAGAGCGTGCAGACTTGTCCTGGTTGGTTGTTGTTTTTTTTTTTTTCCCTGTTGGTGAATAAGCTGATGTATAATTCAATTTTCCCCCCACAGTTTCTTCAGTAATACTTAAAAATTATACACACACACACACACACACACATGGAGGCAGATCCAAACCTTATTTCCATGTGTTTAGAAGTCTCTTTGGACCAGAGGCTTTATCTCCCTCTCCGAGCTGAGAAAAGTTTGGGTGTTGTCATCATATGAATAATATATAATAATAATAAATTCAGAATTCCTCGTATCTGAGCGTTTCTTCATAATAAATTATTTTAAATGCCTTTTCTGAGAGAGAGGGAGCAGATGAGAACACATATATGGCACACAATTATTGCTCTTTGATATTACACAGAGCAAGAACCAGTCAGTTTGCTGACAGTATTTCCTTAAAGAAAACCCACAATCCTGCTTATAATTTGGATAGTTTTTAATTCTTTGGGCTGAAACTTCCTTGGCTGGGTTCCTAACAGGGTTCAGCTTTCCTTGCAGAGTGAAGTAAGCAAACTCTCATTTTTCTCTCTCACATTTAAATAGTTTTATGACCTTGAGGAGCTTCTGTGCTCCCAGGCAGAGCAGATGAGATCCTGGAGGTACATCCAAACTTAGTCCAAGCCAACAGCTCCTGGAAAAGCCAGTTTACACCATCCCTGCAGCTGTTGGTTGGTGACTGGAAGCTGAAACCTCAGAATGTGGGCTCTGACCAAAGGGAAAAAAGCAACGAAGGAATGGGAAGGAGGGAGAGAGAGTGGAGGGGTGATGGTTTAGCAGTGGGACAGGGCTGGAAAGGATGTGGAGGAGCAGATGGAATAAGGCTCCAAGCCCTGTCCAACCTGGCCTTGGACACTTCCAGGGATCCAGGGGCAGCCACAGCTTCTCTGGGCAACCTGTGCCAGGGCCTCCCCATCCTCCCAGGGAAGAGTTTCCTCCCAATGTTTAATCCAAACCTGCTCTCCTTCAGCTTAAGGCCATTCCCTGTGTCCTGTCCCTCCATCCCTTGTTCCCAGTCCCTCTCCAGCTCCCCTGGATCCCCTTTAGGCCTTGGAAGGGGCTCTCAGGTCTCCCTGGAGCCTTCCCTTCTCCAGGTGAACCCCCCCAGCTCTCCCAGCCTGGCTCCAGAGCAGAGGTATTTCTGTGGCCTCCTCTGGACTTGCTCCAGCAGCTCCACGTCCTGATGTTGGGACCCCAGAGCAGGACACAGCTCTGCAGGGGGGTCACCCCAGAGCAGAGCAGAGGGGCAGAACTCCCTCCCTCGACCTGCTGCTCCCATTGTTACACTGATCCATAAAATACATCACATATCACATAAAACGAGCTGTTATCCAGGCTCTTTCTGTGGGATGCAAGAGAAGCTCTTCCAAGGGGAATCACCCAAGCCATTCCAGGGTCTCCCTGCAGCAGTGATTCCCATCCCCAAAACCCTTTTGGCTCGTCATGGTAAAGCAGGTCCTGTCAGGGAGCTCATGCTGGGAGATGAGTGCTCTGGGTTAGTGATCTCTGCTCTGATCTCATGTTCCCCATGGAGCTGCTCTAATCCACTCACTGCAGCTCCACAAGCTCTCAGCAGGTCATCCAGCTGAGAAAGGGAGTTTTCTCCTCGTGGCAGAGGTTTTCCTGTGCTCCAGGACCTGGATCTGCACATCTCTCCCAGACAGGCCACCGAGCGTTTTGGTGGCACTTGTTCACAGAGCTGACACATCCCAGTCCCAGGGCCAGAACAGCTCCTGGAGGGAAGCAGGAGCATTAACAGAAGTTCTTCCCATTACACATCTGGCAAGTCTGGCACTTTGGGAACATCAACAAGATGCTGATGTGAGAACACTCCCCAGGAGCACATTTCAGAGTGAAATGTGGCTCATTGAAGCACAGAAACACAGAATGTGCTGAGTTGGAGAGAACCACTAGGACCACCCAGTCCAACCCTCAACCCTGCACAGATCCAGCCCCAGGAGTCACCCCCTGTGTCCCAGAGGATCAGCCAAACCCTCCTGGAGCTCTGGCAGCCTTGGGGCTGTGCCCACTGCCCTGGGGAGCCTGGTCAGTGCCCAACCAGCCTCTGGGGGAAGAACCTTTTCCTGAGATCCAACCTGAGCCTGCCCTGGCACAGCTCCAGCCCTTCCCTGGGTGCTGTCCCTGGTCCCCCCAGAGCAGAGCTCAGTCCCTGCCCCTCCTCTGCCCCTGCCCAGGCAGTTGGAACTGCACTGAGGTCTCCCCTCAGTCTCCTCTGCTCCAGCTGAACACACCAAGTGCCCTCAGTGTCCTCACAGGGCTCCAAATCAAGGCCCTTCCCCATCCTCTGTTGCCTCCTTTGGACACTCTCTAATGGCTCAATCCCTTCCTTCCATTGTGTCCCCCCAAACTGCCCCAGTGTTGAGATGAGGCCGCCCCAGGGCAGAGCAGAGCAGGACAATCCCCTCCCTGATGCCCCCAGGACAGGGATGTCCCTCCTGGCTGCCAGGGCACTGCTCACTCAGGGACAACTGGCACCCACCAGCACCCCCAGGGCCCTTTCCCAGCTCTGCTTTCCAGCCTCTCATTCCCACTCTGTCTGTCCATCCGGGGTTGCCCCATCCCAGGGCAGAATCCAGCACTTCTTGTTGAACTCCATGGGGTTGGTGATTCCCAGCCCTCGGACCTGCCCAGGTCTCTCTGCAGGCCCTCCTTGCCTTCCAGGGACTCAGCAGCTCCTCCCAGTTTCGTGTCATCTCCAGATTTGCTCGGAGTCCCTTCCAGTCCTGCATCCCAGTCGTTTGGGAAGATGTGGAATGGTGTGTTTGGCGTAGGAGGCTCAAGGGTTGTCAGGAATGTGGGCTGTCCATCCACACGTGGCAGAGGCAGGAAAACAACTGGGAGAGGAAAGGATGTAAATCACGGGCACATAAACCATGTGAAGGGAGTTGCAGGCAGATTTTTGAGCCCAGAGCACTGAAGGACAGCTGGGGAGGCCCAGCTCCAAGGTCCAAAAATGTGGTGGTTTGAGACCCTCAAAAATCCAATTTCCAAGTCCAAGCCCCCCTCCCACAATTTGCTTCAGTGTGAGAGGGTTTTCAGACAAAACACAGCTACTCAGCATTGGGGGAAGGGGAAAATATTCACAAGGTTTATTTACATACATATATATAGGTAACAACTTAACTATCTCTTCTACGATGAAACAATATATTTACATTAGAATAAATTTCTCTTTTTCTTCAACAAGAGTCCAGGAAGAAATGAGAAAAGTCCTTTTGTCACTTTTCAGGTCACAGTTCCTTCAAATTAGTTTCTGTGGTATTAGTTAGTGTCCTTTATTTTTAAGGCAGCAGGTTTGAGTGTTGCAGTCAGAATTTTCTCTTCTTACTTTGTGAAAATCCCAATCCCTCGAGCCTGAGCCTTCGAGGGACTTCCTTAGAGACTTGCACTCCTCCTCTCCGCTGCTGCTGCATTTCAGAGCTCCCTTCACCCTGACATCGCTGTCCTGGGGGCAAACACTGACAGCACAAATCCCACTCCGTGTCCAGGAGAGAATTCCTGATCAAAATCCATGAGGAGAGGAGGTTTTTGACTCCCTCCACCAGCAGCAATGGACACCACACTGCAGACAAGGAGTGAAGGATTAGCTCTCTCTCTCTCTCTCTCTCTAATGGAAACCAATCCATCCAGGGGTTTCTCATCTTGCTGAAATAACAAATTGCCCTTTTAAAGCATCTTCCAGCCTGGTTCTGCCTTTCCCATTAATGAAACCTCCCATATATGAGGGGAACTGTAAATACAGATCTCCACGGATCTGTATTTCCAGTCCCAAGATCTGGGACTTGAAATCCATGCTCCTAAAAGGTTTGGGTTGGAAAAGACCTTAAAAATCCTCGAGTTCCAACCCTTGCATTGCTGCAGGTCATTAATTACCTTTCCACTTATGGAAGACAAACCTGGATGCAGGCTCTAGCTAAACATTTAATTACAAGCAGAAATCACTTTTCTCTGCTGGACATAAATATATTCAAGTGCACTGGATACCCCCTTCATGCAAAGAAAGTAAATATTTTACAACCACATCAAATTTTTGTGGGTTGTTTTTTTTAATGATTTTTTTTTTCCCCACTCTCTTGCTGCCTTTCTATTCCTTAGGTTTTTTGGGAGTGAGAGCAGAAATAATTAACCAGAACAAGCCGGTGCAGAGAAGCATCACGAGCTCTGAAGTTGTTTAGCCTGGAGAGGAGAAAATGAGAAGTGATTTGATTGTGAGGGATATCGTGAGCAGTAATAGGAATATACAGTCATTTCCTATAAGCAATGGGGCTGCTCAGCTGGAGCGTGGTTAGAGCACAGCAAAGACAATATTTTTAACTCAGAGCCTGGTGCTGACATGGCAAATGAAGAAGAAACCTGAGTAAACTCCAGCCAAGGTCTGCTGGTGCCCTCTCAGCCTCCGGGACTGAGTGATTTCTACTCAAGGTGCAAAGCTGTGGTGCAGAGGCCTGTCCTTCTATTTGCTCTGTGGAAAAAAATGCTGATTTATGGCTGTAGACTTGCCTGTGAGTTGCTGTTTACCGTGGGATCTGCTTCCCAGAGAAGTGGATAAATTGGATAAATGGGAGCCGCTCTTTCCGTGGAGCAAACCTTGTCAGCAAACATGCATTATTGCTGTGATTAGTCTGAGGAATCAGATGCATTTTTCATGCTTTTCTAGTTGCACAACTTCCTCTAATTCACTCCTAAAAGCCCATCTGTTTAAATGAGCTTGTGATGCCCATTAATGGATGGTTCCCACTCCTGGGCTGCCACGGGAACGCTGTGCCAGGAGCAGCTGGATTGGGGGAACCCAGGGGCTGCCCTGGGAAAGCAGGACAGAGCCTGACTGCAGCTGAAAAAAAGAAACTAAAAAAAGAAATTAAAAGAAAAAACTAAAAGAAGAAACTGAACTAGTTTCTTGACTAAATTGATACTTGGCTGGGGCTTGACCCCAAAACCTGACACCAAATCACCGCCCGGCCACTTGTTGTCCCCCCCTGCCGTGCTGTGTTCCTGCAGGACAGGATATTCCAGCTTTCCTGCTGAGAACCGAGTGCAACAGCCTGTGGATTTTAGGGCAGCCTCGATGGGATCTGAGCCCCCCAACCCTCTGCAATGAGGGGGCACCTGCCAGCCAAGGAAACCCCTTTAAGTCCCCATGTCTGGGTCCGGCCCCAAACCCCAAGGCAGCCGCCCCCCCCCCGTGCTGCTGCAAACAGAGTTTGGGGGTGGCAGCCCCAAAAATGAAGGTCTGGGGGTATCACAGCGACCTGTGGGGTCCCAGGGGCATGAGCTGCCTCATGCCCACCCATCAGGGTCACAGCAGCACTGAGGGCAGCCCCGGATGGGGATGGATGGTTTTCCAAACTGCCGCGGGAGCCGCTGCTGCTGCCGGAGCCCCTTCCCACCCCCGGCTCCGCAGGTCCCAGCCTGATGGAGGGCTCTTCTAGGATGCGTGTTCCTTAATTGCCAGAGCATCTGCCTCGCCCCGGGAGCGGCGGGGAATGGCATTTATTTCCCGGGCTCTCGGGAAGGTTTGGCTGCAGACGGAGGAGCCGCCGCGGCCGCTCCCAGGCAGCTCCGACCCCCCCCCCCCCCCCCCCCCC
>NW_016690305.1:2752928-2754563 GCF_001604755.1 Lepidothrix coronata
GCTCTTCTAGGATGCGTGTTCCTTAATTGCCAGAGCATCTGCCTCGCCCCGGGAGCGGCGGGGAATGGCATTTATTTCCCGGGCTCTCGGGAAGGTTTGGCTGCAGACGGAGGAGCCGCCGCGGCCCCCCCCAGGCAGCTCCCACCCCCCCCCCCCATCGCCCCCAGGGGAGCCCGCAGAGCCCAGGAAAAGGTCAAAGCCGTGTTTATTTGAGCCTTTGCGGGGACCTTTTAGAGTTATTTGCCACAAAGGGCTCGCGGGGAGGTGGTTACCGTGGGCTGGAAGGTGCCCCGCCGGTAGCACAAGGATTGGGAAGCTGGTCCCTGCTTGCCAAAGGGGCAAAAATTGATCTAATGTGACTGCAAACCTTCCTTTCTCCACCCCCACTTTAGGGCAGCAAATACCACAGGGACCAAATCCATGTCCCTGCTCCCGAGGCTGTGACGAGGAGCACAGTTTGTCCAAGGAAAAGAGCAACTCGGGAGACCCAGCCCCGAAATCCAAACTGGCCTTTGAGTCCCAGCCCGTGTCGCGTGTGCCTCGTTTGTTAAAAGCCTGGTTTATTTGCCCACTTGAGCTCATCAGTGTAAATATTTGCCCTCACTCGTCACACTCGTTAAATCCTTTGGATCAGAGCTGGGAGGGAGGAGGTTTCCTGGGGGTGGGTGGAGGAGGGTTCCCTGCCCAGCCCTCCGTTCACCCCGTGTTTGCTGAGCTGCTCAGCACGTTTTCAGCCCCGAGAGCCCCACTTAGGGACCTGTATCCTTGTTTATTTGATTGATTTTGTGCTGAGAAACCCCCATTTCCTCATCCTGAGGTGGGTGTGACCTGGGAGCAACACGGGCTCGGCTTGGATTTCCAGCCAAACTTCACTTCACAGGAGGCTCCAGAGCCTCTGGAAGGCTCTGCAGAGGGAAACGACATCAAAACCCGGGATTAATGAAACAGGAAAGGGTTCAAGGCCAGGTTGGACGGGGCTTGGAGCAACCTGGGCTCCAAGGTGTCCCTGCCCACGGCAGGGGAGGTGGAATGAGATGAGCTTTAAGGTCCCTTCCACCCCAAACCATTCAGTGACTCTACGAACTTAAATTCAGGACAAGGATAAAGCATTTTCACAGGTCTGCTGGCTGAGGGGAGTGAATGTGTGCAGCAGGGAGGACCCTGCTGCGCCCCAGGAGGATGAGCTGAGTCTACAAACCCCCTCTGTGGCCCAGCTGACACATCCAGGGGGCTGCAGCCCTTGATTAGCCTGGGAATTAGTGGCAGCTCTCCAGGGTGACCTCCCTGTCCAAGTCCTGCTCTCCTGTGCCCTGGGGACAGGCAGGAACAGGAGAAGGAACCAGCAGAAAGACCCCAGAGGTGCAAACCGAGTTTCCAAGGCCAGTCCCTGGAGTTTGGGTTCAGCCCTGACCTCCTGGAGCTGCTGTGACAACCTGAGCCCATCACTGCTGCAGATCCTGCTCCTCCTGTGACAACCTGAGCCCATCAGTGCTGCAGATCCTGCTCCTCCTGTGACAACCTGAGCCCATCACTGCTGCAGATCCTGCTCCTCCTGTGACAACCTGAGCCCATCAGTGCTGCAGATCCTGCCCCTGTGACAACCTGAGCCCATCAGTGCTGCAGATCCTGCTCCTC
>NW_016690305.1:2755222-2771498 GCF_001604755.1 Lepidothrix coronata
AGCCCATCAGTGCTGCAGCTGCTCCTCCTGTGGCAACCTGAGCCCATCAGTGCTGCAGATCCTGCTCCTGTGACAACCTGAGCCCATCAGTGCTGCAGATCCTGCTCCTGTGACAACCTGAGCCCATCAGTGCTGCAGATCCTGCTCCTGTGACAACCTGAGCCCATCAGTGCTGCAGATCCTGCTCCTGCTGGGGCTGGATGTGGGAGCCTGGAGCAGGAATGACCCTCCTGCACTGCAGGGCTGCTCCCGTTGCTCTGACAAGTCACTGCCTGGACTTCTCTGCTATTTTGGGGGGGCTTTCCATCACTTTTCACAGGTTCCACTCCCTTGGGTTTGCTCTGCAGAGCCCCCACGGGATGGCACACCCATCCTGCTCCATGCCATGCCTTACCTCGGCCCTTCCCACGTGCCTTGGGGGATAATCTTTAAGTGACCCATCCAAAAAAAGCCTGGTTGTTATGCAGGAGCACCAGAAGTGCTTCTAGAATTAGCAGCTACTCCAGGTTGCCCTGTTCATTTTGAAATGTGCCACTTCAGAGCCCTTCAAGGGCTTGATTTGGGAAGTAAATGGGATTCAGAGCAGGTGAAATGTTAAGTAATTACAAATTATTGGAACACTTCATGTTATGAAAGCCCTTCAAATAATTTTAAATTGCTTTGTACTAATTGTGATCAGTGCTCCATTCATTTCCAAAACCCTCTTCAAACCACGAGCCGTGGGATATTTTGGGAGCTGGAACCCAGAGCTCGGCTTTTTGGAAAAAAAAAAAAAAAAGAAAAAAGAAAATCCACACAAAATTTCTTTTTGGAATGATACACTCCTGAAAAAGGATCTGAAAAACGCTCTTACCAGTTGCATTTCCCAGGTTCTTCCATATTGCCTGGAGCAGCATTCCAAAAACAGCATTTCATGTTGGATTTAGGAAGAAATTCTTCCCTGTGAGGGTCATGAGGGACTGGAATGGAATTCCCAGAGAAGCTGTGGCTGCCCCTGGATCCCTGGAATTGTCCAAGACCAGGTTGGACAGGGCTTGGAGCAACCTGGGCTAGTGGAAGGTGTCCCTGCCCATGGCAGGGGTGGCACAGGATGGTTTTTTAAGGTCTTTTCCTACACAAACCATTCCAGGATTCTGGGATTCTGTCCACCTAAAAAAAAAAAACAAAGGGAAAATGCAGCTTTTTTGTAGGGTTTTGCTGTGTTTTGAGAATGGCAAGAGATGAAAAGCCTGGAAAATCCCAGTGCTTCTGGCTCCTCATCCTGCTTCTCCCATCCCAGCTTCTTCCTGATGATCTTTTCAGTTCCCAGCTCTCCAGGTCTGACTGTCCACCCTTATCCACCTTATCCTTATCCAGCCCCACGGTGTCCCTGGGATATTGTTCTTCTCCAGAAGGCTTTAGAGTAACAAGTTCTTATTTCCCTGTTTAACAGCCAAGGTCTGGCACAGGTAACAGAGGCATTTCCCCCCTTTCCCATGGTTTTATCCCCTTTTCCTTGTGGTTTTTTTTGTGACACAGCATCCAAGGTGTTACTCATGTCCTGGCCTTTGCTTGAGTGAGAAAGCATCTTCCCACGTCCGCAGGCAACATTCCTGGGAATCACAGCCTCCCTGCACCTGGAGAACCCTCCTCTCCCTCCTGCTGCTGCTCCTCCTGGTGCCTGTGCAGCTCATCATCCTCTCCTTTCCCCGGGAAGACGCTGGGGGGTTATGGAGTCGAGGGTTTGAAGCACCAGACAAAGTCAACAACAGCTCCTCAGGGTCTCCCTGGGGAGTCTCAGCTCCAAGGCCTGAGCTCCTGGGTCTGTCTGTGCCCTCCCTGGGGCTGGAGGGGACCCCAACCCCTCTGCTCCTCTTTGGGAGGGGGGTCTGGGGGGCTGCAAGAGGTTCATCCTGCTGAGACCATAAATGTGGTGAGACCATAAATGAACTGGATGATTGTCCCATGATCTGTACCCAGAACAATTCTTACAATTCTTACAGCGATCCCAGACCGGTTTGGGTTGGGAGGGACCTTAAAGATCATCTTGTTCCACCTCCTGCCATGGGCAGGGACACCTTCCACTATCCCAAGTCGCTCCAAGCCCCATCCAGCCTGGCCTTGGACAAGCTGCAGAGGGGTGACTGCACTTAGAACACCTCCTCACCTCCAACCACCCCCTCCCCAGGTCCCGAAACACCCTTCCCTGCTGGGAGTCGAGGGGAGGGGCCTTCATGGTTATTATCACCTCAGTTCTGGGATTCTCACCTCAGTTCTGGGATTCTGGGAAATGCCTCCCTCAGAAATCCAGCAGCAGGGGGATTCTGGCACAGCCACACCCAGATCCTGCCACCCTTGCCCTTCCTGGCAGCAGTGGGGGATGTTTGTCCCCTCCTCTTCCCAGTCAGACATTCCCACAAGTCTTGCAAGGGATTTATCTCCAAGCCACCATCTGCACCCCCAAGTGGGGGTTGAATAATCCCCACTTTAGAAAAGCTCATGGAAGAGCTTGCCAGCCTTGCTGCCTTAAGAAACCAGGCTGCAAAACGTGGAGGAAAAGCAGCTTAAAATCAAAAAAAAAAAAAAAAAAGAAAGAAAAAAGAAAAAGGCCTAATTTACTAATTACAACAGCAATAAAACTCAGCCATTAAAAAAGCAGTTAAAGCTGCAAACCAACAACTGCTTCCACAGTTCTCCCCAACAGCCTTTACAAGGCCCAAGTTCTCCAAAGCCATGAAAATGAATAGCTCAGGATATCATAAATTTTATGCTGCTCCCAGAGCAAACCTGCACACAGTATTCCAGAAAATGCATATTTCATCCCCCTCAGCAGCTCCCATGCAGACTCCAGGCATTCTTTGCAGGGTAATTTTATAATGTGCACACAACTCAAAGCCTCTTTGTAAAAGAAACATAAAAATGATGCATGTGCATATTAAAGACTCGTATTTATCAGTCTCAAATGTAAGTTCACGTACGTGCTTAATGTTCCCATAAATCAGCAGCTCTCCCTGTTAAACCATATATGAGAGTGTGTTATGGAGAAAAGCTATTTATGAACACTGGAGCCAGTAATCCAAGAGCTGTTTGAGAAAATGTTTGTGAAGAAAAGATTTCCTATCCGAAGGAATTACTCAGAGGATACATCACGAAGGGAAAATCAAAATAAAACCCCGTCAATTAAAAAAGAGGCGAGGACTTGTGGCTCGAGGAGTGGCAGGAGGGGGAAGTGTTTATTTGGGGTTTAATTAAAGCAGTGCCCTTAGATAATCACAGGCCTCAGGTGGGTGTTTGGGTCTTTGAGGACTCTCTGTAAAGTCTGGACTAAAGACAACAAACTCTGTCCCAAGGGGGGAAGGGAATGAGAGGAGCTTTAAGGTCCCTCCCAACCCAAACTATATTAAATAGTGATTATATGAAAAGTAGTCTTGATGATGTTTTAACAAATGGGTTGGAAGGGACCTTAAAGATCATCTCGTTCCTTTCCCTGTTTGCACAGAGTTTGGTGTCTTTAATCCAGATTTTATGGAGGATCCATGGGCAGGGACACCTCCCACTGCCCCAGGTTGCTCCAAGCCCTGTCCCACCTGGCCTTGGACACTTCCAGGGATCCAGGGGCAGCCACAGCTCCTCTGGGCAACCTGTGCCAGGGCCTTTTGCTCGTGTCAAAAATTGGTATTTCTTACGTAAAATAAACCCCCAAAAATAAACCCCATGAAAATACAGGACCTGGTGCTTCTTCCTGGGGCAAATTGTGGCTTCCATCCCCATGTGGGCCACTCATTAAGGGTTGGACTCGATGATCCTTGGGGGTCCCTTCCCACTCAGAACACTCTGAGGAAGAGGAGGAAGATGCAGCAGCACGTCCACCTTGGGCCACCCTTTGCTACCAAGAATCCACTTCCTGCTCCTCTCAGGGGCCAAGAAGGTCTCCAGCTGTGGTGAGAAGAGGAGCCACATCTCCCTTCATCCCCATCCCAGCTCCAGGCACAGGCCAGGGCGATTTTGGGGCTCCCAGGGAAGAGCAGCCCCCACAATCTCCACCTCAGCCTCCTGCTGATGTTCTGTGCCTGCGTGGCCCCCACGTGTGGCCCCAGCTCATTAATATTAAAATTGGCTCATACACAGTTCACCCACAATTCAGGCTTCAATAAGGTTCCTACTGCTCCTTCCCAGCCCCTGCCACACTCTGAATTCCTGCCTGGCTGAGATCTGTTCCCCTGCTCCCTCCCAGCCCTGCCATTCCACAGAGAGATAAGATCCAGATCTGCTGTACTCTGCTGATCCTCTGTCAGAAATGCACCTTGTCAGGCCAGCATTTGATATTCTTTTGCCATTTCTATAGGGGAGGGGGGGGGAAGCCCTTTAACAAAATAAAAAAATAAAAAAAAAATCACATTTCCCCCCTTTTTGTTCTGTAATGACACAAACAGTAAAACGTTCAGATTCCATCAGGGAATGGAAAAGCCCCAGGGAGAAAAGACACCGACAAAAGCTTCATTTGGAGGTAAAATTGCTGGAGCTGGGGGCACTGCACATTCCTGCTGAGGGGGGGCTTTTTTTCCCTGCTTGCCTTTCATCCCTCGGAATGTTAATACATTTTACAATGGGATGTTTAAAAGGGCTGCAGAGAAATGGGGTTTTATCCTCTCTAATGTCTCCCAGAAATCTCCAAGCAATTTACAACTGTGAATAATATCCGAGGAGTTTGGTGGGAGCGGGATGCTGACTCCAGCTGCAGCTCACAGCCCGTTAGGAAATCACTTTTAATCAGGATACTTTGGGTAAAACAGGTCTGTGTACGTGTTTTGTTTTCCCCTAAAGCTGCCTGATATTTTTTACACTTGCCTCAGTAACTGCTGGAGAAAGAGGGAAGGGGGAAGGCTGAAGGAATTGTGTCCTTAGCAGGATGATGTTGGAGGCAGGATAAGGAAGTGCCAGGTCAGACACTGGGGATGAGGACACTCCATGAACAGGTTTTTGGCACCTGCAGTGCCCTCAAAGCCAGAAATGGGATGTCTGGAAGGGGTGTGGGACTCCTCACTGGAGTCAGGAGATAACCAGCACCCAGTTAGAAAGTGGGAGAGTCATAGAATCATGGAATCGTAGAAGGGTTTGGGTTGGAAGAGACCTAAAACATTTAGTTCCACCCCCCTGCCGTGGGCAGGGACACCTTGCACTGGACCAGGCTGCTGAGCCCCGCTCACAGAATCCCACAATCCCAGGATATGCTGAGCTGGAAGGGACCCACCAGGACCATCCAGTCCAACCCTCAGCCCTGCACAGGAACATCCCCAAGAGTCACCCCCTGTGCCCCAGAGGATCATCCAAACCCTCCTGGAGCTCTGGCAGCCTGGGGCTGTGCCCACTGCCCTGGGGAGCCTGGTCAGTGCCCAACCATCCTCATTCCACGTGACCTGGAATGTTCCCAGGAATGGATCATCCACCACCTCTCTGGGCAACCTGTGCAGGGTTTGAAACAGCCCCTGTAGGAAATGGTCTTCCTGACCATGGGGTCATCAGGGCACCAGCTGAGGGGGAGCACTGCCGGGTTTGCTGGTGTGGGGGTGAGTGTTGAACAGGGGCTCCTCACCCCACAGCTCCAGGGCCAGCCCTTGGCACTGAAATCCCCACCTTCAACCCCTCTCCTGCCTTTCCAGATGAGGGGACGTGGCAAACAAACAGCTGGGTGTGCAGCCAGGGAAATCTGAAATCTGGGATAACAGAAGGGGAGTCACTGGGAGAGCTGGAGAACACCACTCTGAGTGTGCAGAGGGAGGGTGAGGAAAGGCACCGTGTACAACCCCAACACCACTGTGTACAACCCCAAAACCACTGTGTACAACCCCAACACCACTGTGTACAACCCCAACACCACTGTGTACAACCCCAACACCACTGTGTACAACCCCAACACCACCATGTACAACCCCAACACTGTGTACAACCCCCCCACCACCATGTACAACCCCAACCCCACTGTGGTTCCACCTCCCTGGCACTTCTTGTCCTGTAAAATCATTGTGTGGGGCCCTTTTTCCATTTGCATCCGGCCACAAGAAAGCTGCTGGATTTCACTCCCAAATCTACATCTTATCCAAGAGTTTTCCCGTGCCACGGATGGCCGGGGGAACGTCGGGCACAGGAGGGTCCTGCTCATGGAGGCACAGCAGCCAGGAGCTCCTTGGTCTCCTTCCAAGGCCACTGTGCAGGTTTGGGCTGCAAGGAATTTTGGTCCTGGCTTGTCAGAAGACTTCCTGCATGGAGCAGGAGCAGGAGCACCCTGAGGATGAGGACATGTAGGGCTGAAACAGGAACTACACCAGGATGTCCTGAACGGAGTCTGGACTGGCACAGAGCTCCTTGAGGAGACCACCACCACTGTCCCAACCCAGGGGCACCTCTGGCAGCCCAAGCTCAGCTGCTTTTGGGAGAATGAAGTCCACTAACCACCCCCTGGAGCCAAGAAGGGACCACAAGGGGAGCAACAGCCTCCACTGGTATTTGCTCCAGCAGCTTTACAAGCACAAACCCTCCTGAGCCTGTTCACCTCATTCCAACCCAGACTCTGGCTCTAATTAGTCTTTAGGAGACCAAGAGGTCATTTGACCATCCAGCCTGGAGAGAAGAGCACCCCAGGCTCCCCCAGCATATCCACTGAGATATTGCAGTGCTGGCAGCTCTGGCTTCAAAGCAGCTTCTTTTTCTTCTGCGTCTCGAGCTGGAGATTTAAACCTTCTCAGTGCTGCTCAACTTTTTCATGTGTATCAATGGATTTGTTCACAAACAAAGCAGGGATCGATCAGTGCAATAATAAAGTATTGATCAGGTGCCAGTAACCAATGAACCTGCAAAGCAGTGAGGAACACAGATCACACCCCTGGGGCACTCCCAGTTACTGCTCACTCAGTGCCACGCTCCTGGAGGGGCAGGAGGGCAGGGAGGAGCATTCCATAGCTCCACGTCTTTGCAAGGCACTGCAGCAGCCACTGCTCCATGAGCTGGTTCCTCTGGGCACCAAACTGCCCTCAGAGGGCTCTGCATCACTGCCAGCCCCTCCCAGCCTCTTCCAAGCTGCAAAATTCCAAGTTTCTGGCTGGAATGTCTCTCTGAAATGTCGACAGGGAGAAATACTCTGTTGCAGCTGCCTGTGCAGTGCGTATTTCCCTTCCCTTCTCATTTCCCTTCCCATTTCCCTTCCCAGGAATCCCTCAGCTGACACGTTGGAGGGCTCTGTGTGTGGTTTCCCAGCAGGATCACCTGCAGCTTTGCCATCCTAGGCTGAAACCTGGGCTTTTGCTGTCAGCTTCCCTGCTCCAAACAGGAAGTTTGTGTCAGGGTTCCCAAGGGAAGAGAGACATCAAGTCTGGCACTGCTTTGGTTCCAGTAATGCTGCCGTGGGCAGGGACACCTTCCACTCGAGCAGGTTGCTCAGAGCCCTCACCTGGAATGTTCCAGGAATGGATCATCCCCCAGCAGCACAGGCTGTACCTGCAGTAACAGGCACAAGGACAACAGTGCGAGAGCTGCACTGGGACAGGGTGAAGATGGAATGGGAAAGTTTCCAACCACGAGGCTCCTGAGCCCTTCTGGAGGGTAAAACTCCCTTCCAGCGTGAGCACAGTGCAGAGGATCCTGCCCTTGGCCCACCACAATCCATCTGTGCTCCAGAGGGACCCTATTCCCTGTGATCCCTGCCCTGAAAGCCAAACCTCACAAGCTTTCTGTCCCGGGAAACAGGGATGCTGTCCCCTGGTCACCCCTCCCCTGCCATTACTGGCTTGCCCCCCCCAAACCCGNTCCCAATGTGGGAAGACATCACTCCTCCAGTGGGTGATGGAGTTGGAGCAGCAGACAAAGCTCTTCCCACAGTCGAGGCACCTTTAGGGCTTCCCTTACTGGTGGGTCCGTTGGTGTGAGGTCAAGGCAGAGCTCTGGCTGAAGCTCTTCCCACACTCCCCACACTTGTAGGGCCTCTCCCCCCACTGTGGATGCGCCGGTGGGTGACGAGGTGGGAGCTCTGGTTGAAGCCCTTCCCACAGTGGGTGCAGCGGAAGGGTCTCTCTTCTGTGTGTGTCCGCTCATGCAGGAGGAGATTCCCACTGGTCTGAAACCTCTTCCCACATTCCAAGCACTTGTAGGGCCGTTCTCCGGTGTGGATGATCTGGTGGGTGAGGAGGTGGGAGCTCTGGCGGAAGCTCTTCCCACACTCCCCACACGTGTAGGGCCGTTCTCCCGTGTGGATGTGCTGGTGGGCGAGGAGAGCAAAGCTCTTGATGAAGCTCTTCCCACATTCCAAGCACTTGAAGGGCTTCTTCCTGGTGGGAGGCTGCTCAGGGACCACCAGTTTGGAGCTCCGGCTCAAGCTCTGGCTGCCTTCCTGGCACAGGGTGGGTCTTTCCTCCTCAGAGCACCCTGGGCTGGCTTTGGAGACCCTCCTCCTGGGGTACTGTGACAGACAGATAACATACAAATGCCAAAAATTATGTTTCGCCATTGTTCCTGCCTGTCAAAAACTTCCTACCGAAACTTCTGTGTCAGTTTTTCACCAGAAGTTCTCACCAAAGTTTCCTACTGGAGTTTTCCTGCCAAAAGATCCTGGTATTGTTCATCCTTATCATATTTGCGGACATCTGAACAGGGCTATGTGCCAAAACACCACAAACTACCTCCTTTGAACACTATAAAAGCTGAAGAGAAATTTGGGAAGATCAGGGAAAGAGGAGTGGGAAAGACAATTGGCTTTACCAGCTGAGAGATTCCCCCCCCCCCCTCAGTTTTTTTCTCTTGCTACCGAAAGCTGCCTGCCCGTCACCAGAGACTGAACCTCTGCCATCTGGAATTGGACCGGGACCCTCCGTGCTACTCCCGTGAGTTTTTTCCCCCCTGACCATATACCGAGATCCTCGCCCGGCCTGGGGCCGCCCAAATGTGAAGCGTGAGCTGCGGAGAAGCTCACAGCCTGGCTGCATTCCAGACCCCCTGCAGCTAAAGAGATAACATCACACCGAAAACGGTGGAGCCAGAGAAAAAAAAAAAAAAGGCGAAAGCTGCTTCTTTCTCTCCCTCTCCCCCCCCACTCCACAAGTCAGCTTGGACAAATAGGTAGTTCTTGGTGGTAAACTTTTTCTATGCTTCTAAAAAAGTAATCTTAGCATTTTCTAACCTTTTCTTATTTTTTCCTCTTTCTCTTCGCATCTCTTAGCAATTAATAAAAACAGCTTTGGCATCAACAGTTAACTTGTATGAGTTTTAATTTTGCTCAAGGGAACATTCAAATATAAAAATTCTTTCTGCAATATTTTAGCAGATTGTAACATTTCTATAGGCGCAGCGAACAGGGTTCCCTTAAGCAAAACTGTTTATTCCAAACCTGATAATTGCTAATTTTTATGATCGATCATTCTGTGATAGGAAAATCAGAGTAAGGTACCTTACCTCCTTACTTTACCTTCTTACCTTACCTACCTTTCCTCCTTCCTTACCTACCTCCCTTACCTTCTTTTCCCTTCCTTTCTTTTTTTTTTTTGACTTTATGACTGTGTGACTTAAGGACTTTGACTTTACAAATTATTTTTTATGTTTTGTTTTGTGTTGTTTTGTTTTGTCTTTTGAAGTTAATGTGCACATTGTAATTTAGTGCTTTCTGGGGAGAAAGGGGTGAAATTTTGGAAAGTAACTTTTAAGAAGGGCCCCCAGAAAAGCTCACCCCGGTTTTGGTTGTAATGTAACCTTTTTAAGAGGTAACTCTCTGGAGGAAGGAGCGAGACTTTGGAAATTTGCTGTAACTTTTAAGAGGGGCTCTCCAGAGAAGATCGCTCCAAATTTGTAAGGTAACTTTTTTTTAAGAGGGGCCTTTCCAGGGAGAGGAGTGAAGAACTTTGGAAATTTGCTGTAACTTTTAAGAGGAAACCCCTGGAGACGTATTCACTCTGAATTTGCGGTAACGTGGAACATAATGTGCAAGCTCTTACTAATTTGCTCGATGAATTTGGTGCCAGGCCATCTCCTCTGGGAATGGAATGGGCACAGGATAGTTGGTGTAATATTCAAGCAATTGTTGATCGAATCTCTACCCTGCGGGCAGGGGCGAGAAAAGGTAAAGGAAAACCTATCGTTTGTTCAATATTAGGTGCAGCTGTAATAACTGCAATTAACAACAAAGAACAGCAGCAAAAAGCTTACATGAAAGTGGTGCAAGAATCAATTAAGTCTTTGCAGATGCAGTTGGAGGAACAAACAGCTACAGCCACTGTCCTCCAGGAAGAGATAAGGAATGAAAGGGCTACAGCCCGTGTCCTTCGAGAGGAGCTGTATGCAAGATTAATGAGAAAGGTAAAAGAGAGTCAGAGCTGGAATCATCTAAAGAAATATACCCTCTCTCTGACTTAAAACCTTTGCGTGATCAAGTTGAAAAGCTGTCGGTGTCTCTCCGTCCCCTAATTAAAACAGAATACACATATGAGGGGTCGGATGACGATACACCTCAAATAACTACAAAAGAAATCCCTTTTACAGCAACTGAATTAGCTAAGTTAAAAAAGGAATATAGCAGAACCCCTAGAGAATCTGAGACTGAGTATGTTTGGAGAGTCTCTCTTACTGGGGGTGATCAAATTTTGTTATCAGAAAAAGAGGCTGAAGGGTTTTGGGGAGCTGGAGTTTTCCTGACTACAGGAGATAATCGGGCACCCTGGTCCCTTACCCAAAGAGCAGCCTACTGGGCTGGAGGTCTCAACCCCTTGGAAAGGGGAGATCCTCTGGCTAGAGTGGGAAATGTTAATCAGATTGTAGAAAATGTTCAAAAGGCTGCTTGTTTACAAATGATGTATGATAGAGAATTAACACCAAGACATGAATCCCCGATGATGTTGCCTGTAGATCCTGAAAGAATGATTCCCCTTATCAGAGGACTCCCTGAGGCTATGAAGCCTATTGGCATTCAGCTAAAAGGACAAATAGAAAGCCTCACCAAAGGGGAAAGAACTGCAGCCGCTTTAGAAGCAGCTTTAACCCCCAGCTGTTACCTTAGAGAAAATAAGATTTGGACCTGGGGAGAAGTGGCACAAGAATTAATTAAGTATGGAAGAAAATATGGTCCAGTACCCTCAATTACTACTGATACTAAATCAATTTGCCGCTTAGAATGCAAGAGTACTCCAGCAAAACTCAGAAAGGTAACATTCTCCTCCGGACAAGGAGGACCCACTAACACTGGGGGATACAGGGAAAAAAGGAATGCCCTGTGGATTGTGGGCTTGCAAAAGGGAATCCCAAAATCCCTAATGGATGGCCAAGCCACAGATAAATTAGAAATATTAATTCAAGAACGGCCAGTAAAGGAGGAATCCCTGAAAACTGTCCCTGCTACAGCCCCTGCCCTGGAGGGATCTGTCCTAGTTAGGACAACTGAGACATGTTCATCATGAACAACAACAGTTCATCATGGTATGGGTATAACCCAAAACTGTGTATTCTATAGCCTTCCATGCCATTACCCAGAAACTGTTGTCAATAGACTATTCACACCCTCCGCCCATAGAGCCTGACTCCTCAGGCTATAAACTAGGTGTTAAGAGGCCTGTGAGATAAGAGGATGCTCTTGTCCTCACACCCTTTATGGAATTCCCCGCTCTGAGCCTTTTATGGAACTCCCCGCTCTGAGGGAAGGATTGACCATTTCTGCCTGAACTGGAGAATATATAAACCTGGAGTTTCAGAACTTTTGCAACCACTCGTGGGATCCAGAGGACGACTGCAGTTCATCGCTCTCAACCTCAGCTGGACTGCAATCACCGCTTCTGACCAGACTGCAACAGCTCTCCCACCAGCAGGTTTTTCCCCTCTCCCTTTACTTTGGACTCAAGCGGGGCCCAGGGAACACCACTTTGTTCATGCCCCAGGGTACTGGGTTGTACATGTGGGTTTTGTGGGTTAGGACCAATTGTTTGTTTGTGTGATTGTGCTTGCTGTGTTGTTTTAATAAATTGTTATTCTGACTTGTGGTCTCTCCTTTGAGTTGAGTTCATTTCCCCTGCTGGTTGACTCTTAAACCAGCACAGGATCACAGCAAGGGGAGGTGACGGGAAACTCCTCTCTCTTCATCTTCAGTAGGTGAGCCGGGGGACGAAGGTTGGTTTTACATTAGACGGCTCACCAAAAATTCTAAGGGAGATTTGTTAATAACCTTTCCTATTGGTCCCCGCAGAACCCCTGTAACTTTTTTGATAGACACTGGTGCTCAGGTATCTGCCCTGAAAATTAAAGATGTATCTGTATGTGGAATCACTCCCTCACGTAAAGGCATATTTGTTGCGGATGCTTTCGGGAACATACAACCCCAGATAACAGCAAAGGTAAGATGCTGGTTACCAGGGGAGGAGAAAGCAGTTGAAACCTTAATGATTTTGGGTGAACTTCCTACCAATTTACTGGGACTAGACCTCCTGAAGGGAAGGTCTTGGACTGATGAGGAAGGAAACATATGGGCTTTTGGAAAAGAAATACCACATCTGTGCTTACTAAGTCCTGCACCTGCTCTTCCTTCCTCCCTAGTAACCAATGTCAAACCTTACCCCTTACCCTTGGGAGCAAGGGAAGGAATCACTTCAGTTATCGGAGATTTAAAAGAAAAAGGAATAGTGATTGCAACACATTCTCCTTATAACTCGCCTCTGTGGCCTGTTCGTAAGCCAAATGGCAATTGGAGGCTAACGGTAGACTACCTCGGCCTTAATGCAAACACAGGACCCCTTACTGCAGCAGTCCCAAATATAGCTGAGTTAATAGCAACCATCCGAGAACAAGCCCATCAAATCATGGCCACTACTGACATCAAAGACATGTTTTTTATGGTTCCCCTGCAGGAACAAGATCAAGAACGCTTTGCTTTCACATGGGAGGGCCAGCAATACACTTTTACCCGTCTCCCACAAGGATTTAAACCCTCACCCACTCTAGCACATCATGCACTGGCACAGGAACTGTCACTCATTCCTCCTGCACCAGGAGTAAAAGTGTACCAATATATTGATGACATTTTAGTAGCAGGAAATGAGATTGCACCTGTGCAAACAACCCAAACAGACATTATCAGGCATCTTGAGTCCCTGGACTTACATATTCCTCCTGAAAAGGTACAACCTCCTTCACAAGAAGTAAAATTCCTGGGAATCTGGTGGAAGGGAGGAATGGTTTGTATTCCCCCAGACACACTTACCTGCCTAGACCAACTTAAAACACCAGAGAATAAAAAAGATTTGCAGCATGCTTTAGGCCTGCTGATTTTTTGGAGAAAACATATCCCTGATTTTTCAATAATTGCACGACCCTTACATGATTTATTGCGGAAAAAGGTAAAGTGGGATTGGACCCCCCTTCACGATGAAGCCTTACAACTCCTGATTTTTGAAGCCAACACATACCACTCATTAGGCCCCATACACCCTACTGATCCAGTACAAATTGAGTGGGGATTTGCAAGTTCTGGACTGTCCGTACACTTATGGCAGAAAGGACCTGATGGTCCCACCAGGCCTATAGGGTTTTATTCACGCAGTTTCAAAGATGCTGAAAAACGATATTCTATCTGGGAAAAAGGCTTATTTGTGGTGAGTACTGCTTTTCGTGAAACAGAAAAAATTGTCCGTCAGCAACCTCTAATTTTAAGGGGACCCTTCAAGGTCATCAAGCCTGTTTTGACAGGAACCCCACCCCCTGACGGGGTGGCCCAACGAGCTACTGTCCGGCAATGGTATGCTCAAATTGAACATTATTGCACCATTTTTCAGGTAACAGAAGGAGCTTGCAAAAATCTTCCCTTACAAGATGAGGTAACTTTAAACAGCACAGCTGATTCTCCACCTTCTGTGATTGAAGCAGCACCCCCATACTCAGAACAATTGCAGAATGTGTGGTTTACTGATGCCTCAGCTAAACGGGAAGGTAAAGTTTGGAAATATCGTGCTGTAGCTTTACAAGTACCCACAGGAGACAAAATAATAACTGAAGGAGAAGGCAGTGCACAGGTAGGAGAATTAGTAGCAGTTTGGAGTGTATTTAATCATGAAGCCGAGACCTCTGACTCTGTATATGTTTACACTGATTCTTTTGCTGTGTTCAAAGGGTGTACCGAGTGGCTCCCCTTCTGGGAGAACAATGACTGGGAAGTGAACAGAGTCCCTGTTTGGCAAAAAGAGAAATGGCAAGAAATTCTTGCTATAGCAAAGAAAGGGAATTTTTTAGTCAGATGGGTAGCCCCTCATCAAGAAAACAAAACTCCAGCTAGCTGCTGGAACAATAAAGTAGATGAACTGGCCAGATTAGCCCCTCTAAGTGTAAAGTCTCCTGCAGAGAACTGGGACAGATTGTTAGAATGGTTGCTTTTAAAGATTCAGCACACAGGAGCCCAAGATCTTTACAGAGAAGCAGGAAGCAGGGGATGGCCAGTAACTCGAGAGATGTGCCGCTCCTGCATATCCTCATGTGAACAGTGCAGAACCTGACTCGAACGTCACCCTTTAGAACAACCCCCGTTACATATCAGAGACAGAAAAGGGCTGTGGGACACATGGCAAATAGACTATATTGGACCCTTTAGAAAGTCTGAGGGAAAACTGTGTGTTAGTGGGAGTGGAAGTCAGGTCAGGATTAGTGCAAGCAGAAGCTTTCCCTCGAGCAACCAGTACAAACACTCTAGAAGCTCTTAAAATGTGGTTCAGTTTTTTCCCAAAACCTATATCTATACAATCAGATAACGGGTCACACTTCACAGCTGCCATCGTCCAGGAGTGGGCCAAAGAAGAAGGAATCCAGTGGATATTTCACACACCGTATTATCCACAAGCAAATGGCATAGTGGAAAGAACAAATGGCCTGCTTAAACGATTTCTGAAACCTCAGAAATCCAACTGGACTAACTGACTATGGGATGCTGTAAAAATGGTAAATGACAGACGGGGAGTGAATGGCTGTCCCAGACTTACAGCTTTTTATCCACAGCCTCCCTCTCTGATACCAGCAACATCAAAACCTTAGAATAATCAGAAACCCTCTCACCTTCCTGGACAACCTGTATTAGTGGAACTACCTACTGTAGGAGCCGTACCAATGATATTCACCACTCCCTTGAACATACACACCTGGAAAGCAAAAGATGCTTATGGCAAAGAACACAAAATAAGCTCTCGGTGGATTGTTCCTACATTTTAATATTGGGCCCTGAAAGGGGCCAGACAGACCTTTTTCTTTTCTTTTACAGGTAACTGCCCCACAGAGAAAAGCATTCAGAACTGTGAATGAATAATCTCAGATTTGGACTGTGGTTCAGTTTGCTGGTAACTGTAGTTATAATGTGTTAGTTATGTTTGTATGGTTATTTACCTTGTACATGTGCTCAGCAGAACAGACTGTTAAAAATGAAAATCAAAGGAACCTTGCCTGGGAACTAGTCAAAGGGTTTGCAAAAATATGGAATCATACCGATCAAGGTATACGTGTATCTTTACCTGAGTCTGCTGAACAAGGATTGCGATTTTTTATGATACCTTTGAATTTATCTTTTGTTTTTAACATGGCTAGTGTGACAGCCCCATTGCCCCTACCCGAAAAGTGGACCAGCAAGACCAACGGAGCCCAACTACGCTGGAAAGGTATCCCTATAGTGCATGGTCTTTACCAAACGTACACTCCACCTCCTAACATAACTCAAGACTGGATGTCACGCACCAAATATTGTAAAACAATACGTCCAAAGGTAAATATAACCATCTTATCTCAAATTGAATCCCCTCACCCATCTATTACATCAAGTAAAGGTGAATTTAAACCTGGAATTATAACCTTTGAGGAATATAATGCTAGACAACCCTGCCTTATTTACACATGGGATCCACTCTTTGACCCATTATACTCACCGGATGTATACGAAAGTAAATATGACACAGTTTTTAGTCCTTCCTGGTGTGTACAACTTCCTAATGTAACCAATATAACTCCAATTAACCGGAAAAACTTAATGTGGGCATGGTCTGTTGTCCTAGTTAGGACAACTGAGACCAGTTCATCATGGTATGGGTGTAACCCAAAACTGTGTATTCTATAGCCTTCCATGCCATTTCCCAGAAACTGTTGTCAATAGACTATTCGCACCCTCTGCCCATAGAGCCTGACTCCTCAGGCTATAAACTAGGTGTTAAGAGGCCTGTGAGATAGGAGGATGTTCTTGTCCTCACGCCCTTTGTGGAACTCCCCGCTCTGAGCATCCTCATACCCTTTTATGGAATTCCCCGCTCTGAGC
>NW_016690305.1:2771805-2774316 GCF_001604755.1 Lepidothrix coronata
TTTTGTGGGTTAAGACCAATTGTTTGTTTGTATGATTGTACTTACTGTATTAATTTAATAAATTGTTATTCTGACTTATAATAATCTCTCCTTTGAGTTGGGTTAATTTCCCCTGCTGGTTAACTCTTAAACCAGCACATCTGTACAAGCATTTTTTAAATCCAGAATTACAGAACCCAAATTTACCGTGCCTCAAGTAGAAGAAAGTCCTCTATTCAATTGCTCAAAGGTTATAACATGCAAAGAAGGACCAGGAAATCCTCCAGAAACGTGGTTTTCACTCAGAATTAGAACTTTGATAAGAGATATGTGTACTTGTTGGAGATATCCTTCAAAAGGCTGGAGAAATCAGGATGAATCCTGTAACTCAACCTACAAATATCTTCTTAATCACTGTGGAGTTCCCTACACCCACTACCCAATCCACGGTACTCCAATAAATACTAAACCGAAAATCACCATCCTTGACCATGCAGACAATACTGACTGTAAAACTGCAAAATATATAGCCCCTCTGGGAATGGCTTGGGGATGCTCTGATGGAAAGTTTTATTCACATTTGTCATTAGAGCAGCATGCTGGACTTAGGTGCGCACCTGGAATTCCCTCTCTCTGCCCCAGACGTGTCTTTACTTTTACTAAAGTGTTTAAAGAACGTCACCATCACAGTGTTATTCCCTCTCCAAAAGCAACACAAAGGCCAAAATGGGCAATTAAAGGAGTTGATTTTCCAGATTATTACACCACTGGGCAAAAAGCATCCCTTTTTCTTGAGAATTTCTTTACCCCCTATGTCACATTAAAAAGACACCAATTTGTATTAGAAGATATTACCTGGCAATTAAGTGTTTTAAGCAATTGGACACAACATGCATTTGGAGAATTAAACACTCAAGTCCAGCAAACTACTAAGATGACATTGCAAAACAGATTAGCATTAGATATGTTACTGTTAAAAGAACAAGGTGTTTGTGGAATGTTAAATTTATCAGAAACCGAATGCTGTGTAAAATTTATAATGCTTCAACCTCTATTGAAGAGGCACGAATAACAATGAGAGAAATAAGTAACCACACTAGAAATTTGTTTCATGCAATGCAACCACCAGAAGTGTTAGATGGAACATGGGTTACCAACATCCTAGAGTCTTCTGGACTTACTGGTTGGGGAAAATGGATAGCACAAATTGGAATAACAATTGTCATTGGAATTTTGTTCCTGATTACTAGCACTGGCCTAGTTAAATGCATGATAAACCACTTGCTTGTTTCTTTCTCCCCCTCTGTTCGCTATATTCGCATTACCACCACTGAAGAAAACTACCTCGATGTCCCGAGAAACACTGTCGAACCACGGGGTGGTGTGTGACAGACAGATAACATACAAATGCCAAAAATTATGTTTCGCCATTGTTTCTGCCTGTCAAAAACTTCCTACCAAAACTCCTGTGTCAGTTTTTCACCAGAACTTCTCACCAGAGTCTTCCCACGGGAGTTTTCCTGCCAAAAGATCCTGGTATTGTTCATAGTTATCATATCTCTGCAAACATCTGAACAGGGCTACGTGCCAAAACACCACAGACTACCTCCTTGAACACTATAAAAAGCTGAAGAGAAATTTGGGAAAACAGGGGAACGAGGAATGGAGGAGAGAGTTGGTTACAACAGCTAACTTGCCCTCCGCCTCACCCTCACCTTTCCTTCTACCGCCTGGAAGCTGCCTGTCCGAAGCTGGACCCCTGCCGCCTTGGAGTGGACCGGGACCCACCGTGCTTCCTGCGTGAGTTTTCCACCCCAACCCTATTTCTGAGAGGTACAGCAGGACCGAGGCCTCTGCACAAGCCTGAGACAGGGCCAGGGTGAGTGACATGAGCAGAGCAGGCATGAGCAGAGAAGCCACATCCTGGCTGCATTCCAGACCCCCTGCGGCTAAAGAGATAACATCACACCCGAAAGCAGCAGAGACTACAGGAGAAAGCTGCTTCTTTCTCTCCCTCTCCCCCCCCACTCCACAAGCCAGCTCGGTCGAATAGGTAGTTCTTGGTGGTAATCTTTTTCTTTGCTCCTGAAATTAATCTTAGCATTTTCTAACCTTTTGTTATTTTTTCCTCTTTCTCTTTGCATCTCTGAGCAATTAACAAAAACAGTTTTGGTCTCAACAGATAACTTGTATGAGTTTTAATTTTGCTAAAGGGAACATTTGAATATAAAAATTCTTTCTACAATATTTTAGCAGATTGTAACACAGGCCTCGCTTTTTTCTTCCTTCAAAGGCCATCTTTGCTTTCTGCTGCAGTCCCTTGGTTGTCCCCATCCCCCTGTCAGGTTGTTTCCCTGCCCCGGCCGCACGGTCCCTCGGCAGTGAGCCCAGGCTGCTCTCACCACCTCACATTCTTCCCGGCTCGCCTTGGCACTGCAGCAGTGAGGAAGCAGAACTGGCAGTAGCAGTAGGCAAAAATGAGCAGCAATGGGCAAGCCCAACAGAGCTGTGTGGAGCAGCAGGCAGGCAGGA